>NW_026634102.1:0-974 GCF_024868665.1 Triplophysa rosa
TATCTGAAATCTATCTGAAGCCTATCATGAGAATAGAAAGAGATTTCTGCACAATTTCTCATTTTCACCACATAAAAATACTAGAGTAAATTTTAAATCTACTATAAAAAGCTGTAGCGGATTAAAGTACTTATAGCAGTAGCAGTATTTAAACTTTAGAATATGTATAAACTGAACTAAGCCCTGTAGTATACTTAAATTTTTGCTATAACAAAAACACGAGAGTATCTAGGTATTTACTACAGTTTACATCAATATCTGTGACCCTGGACCACAAAACCAGTCTTAGCGGACGATCACACAGAATGCGCCTGTAGCTAGGCAACCACTGACACAGCTGTACTGTCAGTCAAGGAATATAGCACGAGCTCTCTAGTGAAAGTGAAAGTGACCTATTAGTCAGATATGGTGACCCATACCCGAAATGCGACCTCTGCATTTAACCCATCCAGAGAGTAGTGAACACACGCACAGCAAGTGGTGAACACACATACACCCGGAGCAGTGGGCAGCTATCACTCCAGCGCCCGGGGAGCAAGTATGGATCAGGCGCCTTGCTCAAGGGCACCTCAGTCTTTACCCACCGGCCCTGGGAATCGAACCGGCAACCTTCTGGTCACGAGTCCGACTCTCTAACCATTAGGCCACAACTGCCTTTTTACAATTTTCATTGTTACAAAGCAGGTGTACATAAGACATATAGACTATAAGCAAAACAATTAAAGTTGTACCTGCAAAAACAAGAAAAAGGTGAAAACACAGAAGACAGACATACCCACATACAAAACATGCCACACACACAATATGCACACGTACTAACACACATAGACACAGGCACACACACACACGGATGCGCACGCACACACAAGTACGCGCACACACAAAGACACGCACACACACACACACACACACACACACACACACACGCACAGGCTCAGTGGGAGCACACATTTAAGATAAAGGAGAGAGAAGCA
>NW_026634103.1:0-924 GCF_024868665.1 Triplophysa rosa
CCGATTTGAATCGTCGCTCATTATAACCGATTTTCAACCGGCTGACGGTGAATCGTTACATCCCTATAGCATAGCACTGCAATGAGGTTAAGAGTAGATTTAAAATACCCCACTGTCATAGCTGTTGTTCTAATATGCATTGCTTTTGTGTTTTTTTAAGATTTTTTTGGTATTTATTTGAGATACATTATGTATCATCGATACATTTTATTAATCGAGCAACAGAAAAATAACCGTTAGATTAATCGCCCAACTAGTCGTTAGGTTAATCGACTAAACGATAAAATAATCGCCAGATTAATCGTTTAATAAATAATCGTTTACCCCCAGCCCAAGTTTGTGGATAGAAAATCGGAATCGGCAGGTTTCACTTGTAATAAAATCAGAATCGGCAAAGAAAATTGCAATCGGTGCATCTCTACACAAAACATTCACTTTTCCCGGACAAGCAGACAAGCGTTAATGTCGAGCGCTGCTAATACATCCGTGTCGCATATTAAAGAGAAAATGAAACTTTTGCAGCTTTATTTAGAGTCATTGCATATTTATTTTATACGTTGAAGACAGTGTTTTATTTTTATTGATCATTCAGATTTCATCTTGAATGCTACTGTTAAATAGACTTACTTAAAACATTTAGTTGTTGTTCAAAATTGAATTGTTCATATTTGTGGGATTATGATGATAAGTCTATATAACCAAAGCATTTTTCAGTAATACAGTGTAAAGTCTTTGCACATACAGTCCGAAATTTTCGTATGCATTTTTTCGTATTTGGCTCTCATTTGTACCGTGTCTCTGTATTGTTAAAAAAGGCCACTCAAAATGCTTGACGGATGCGAAAAATGCAGAAAATCGACCGAATTTTGGTCAGAATTTTTTTATGACAGACGAAAATATCGGAGGCAGTGTGTAAATGTGATT
>NW_026634104.1:3491-32541 GCF_024868665.1 Triplophysa rosa
GCATTACCAATTGCTCTGATGTCTATCCGTTCTTCTGTTAACAGGATCTCAGGCTTTACACCCTTTGAACTGCTTACAGGTCGTCAATTCCCAGGTCCCAGTACGGCGTTGAGAGAAGACACCGTGCAACCATTGTCACATACTGTGTATTTTGATAAACTAACAGCTCTGATTCAAACCTTTTCCCATCAGGTAACTCCTGTACCAGCACAACCCGAGGAACTGCCATCACCAGTCACGACAGACTGGGTCAGGACCAGGACTTTCCGCAGAAAGTGGAGTGAACCACGGTGGTCACAACCCCAACGAGTGACAGCTCGCACCTCACACTGTATACAACTACAAGGAAAGGGAGATACTTGGTTCCATTTAACATCCTGTGTAGCTTGTGACCCCCCTTCTAGGTCTCTTGCTGACACTGGTTTGGACCTAAGGACTCAGGTCCAAGAGAGGGAGGATACACAGAGTCACGGTAAAACAGACACTGAAATTGCCACTGGACAACACCAACAGCTCCAAATTATACACAAAACAGGCGATATTTTCACAAGCCCACACACAGAACCATTGGCCCATTGTGTAAGTGCTGACTGTGCATACGGAGCAGGTATAGCTAAACAGTTCAAATGGCGATATGGTACAGGGAAAGTAATTGATCAAAACAAACAACGAGGTGAATGTGCAGTAACTAAAGAAGAAGATGGCAGAATTATTTTTCACCTAATAACTAAAGAACAATGTACTCATTTACCAACATATGACTGTTTCACAGAAAGCCTAAAACACATGAGAGGTTGGTGTGTGGCTAATAGAGTAAAAAGAGTCTCAGTACCCCGGCTGGGGTGTGGTCTAGATAAACTAGACTTCAAGAAAGTGCAAAAGATTCTGAGTGAAGTGTTCACGGACGTGGACATACAAATAACCATTTATTCCTTATAATCAAGTTTTCATTATTGTGTGATTTTGAGTGTTTTTCAATGTTTTTCAATTTCAGGTTTAAAAAGTGTACTTTTAAGAGTGTTTTTATAAGTAGTAAGGTATTAAGGGTTTAGGAAGGGTTGATTTTGTAAAGATAACAAGACATTACTAGAGAGGGTGAATACGACAGCAACAAGATGAAGCTGTGGGAAAATTGGAAGTTGTTGTGTGTGTTAGGGATAATTGCAGGAACCATCGTAGGGATAATTTTTGGAATACAAAAAAGTCAGGAAGGTAATAGCACCACACCGCGAACTAGACATAGAAGGTCAATAACATCAACAGACAAATGCTTACAGAAATATGGTGGAATTGAGCTAAATTATACAAAAGGAAGTAATACATCATATACAGTTGATTTGTGTAGTATTATCCAATGCAACGGGAAGAATAGTTCATGGCGAGGATATGATGTTTACCTGTGTGGGCTGGGATGGCCGGGTAATCATAGATGGTGTCCCACTTGGAATCATGTGTGGCAAGCCACTAATCCAGATTTTCAGGGAACCACAGAAACAAAGACAGCGAATGGTGAAGTAAAAGCGGCAGGACATTTTAGGATACAAAGAGATTTTAGTCACGCACAAAATCCTATAACCATATCTATAGTAGGTTTACAACAAGATATATACAAAACAAAAGCACAGGGTGTACCGAACCAGTGTTGGGATACCACGGAAGGACAATTTTATGTACTAGTGGGAGTGGATGTGACTGGTAAGGATCCATTGGGTCTGGTAAAAATTGTGTTAAAAGAAAGACCAGAAAATGAAACAACAACCTCGACAAAACCATTGCCAGTAAAAAACCCAAAGGGTGAAATAGTAGATATTGATTATACCAAATTGAAACCGGAAGACATAATAGAAAAAGCCACAGGGTATGGGGAAAACAATTTATGGCTGGAATGGATAATTACCACAGCCAGAGAACAAGGATTAGATGATTGTGTAGGGTGTGCTAACGCAAGACCCAAACTATACATAGAACCAGCTCCCTTGCATCCAAACGATACCTGGGGCTACGGGTGTATGCTAGCCTTGACACGTCAAGCATCACCACCAAATTGTACCACGTTGGCAGCAATATTTCCACCCATCTCAAATCACTCTAAAGCAGGACCATTCACACCACAGAAAGCAAACTACACGTGTTTTAACATTACACGTAACTCACCAACAAGTAACCTAGGGGAAATAAGTAGTGACTGGTGTAATCAGATAGTGATAGATAAAGGGACACAAATAGGAACATGGGCTAGAGCAGGATTGTATTACTATTGTGGAGATCGTAGACTGTTTACTAGAATACCTGAGGGAGCAAGAGGAGTGTGTGCTATGGTAAGGTTAGGAGCCCCGATAGCCCTGATAGGTGAAAGAACTGTGAAAGTGGAAAGCATGAGTTCAGCCACACTTGCCAGAAGACGCAGAAGACACATCCTCAGGAAGAGGGCAACAGGTTCAAGTGTAGATTTGTCATTAAACAGCCCCACATACATCGATGCAATAGGAGTTCCTAGGGGAGTACCAAATGAGTACAAGTTAATAGATCAGATAGCATCAGGATTCGAGAACATACCAATAATATCTGCTCTTTTCCCAGTCACTCCCAACAAGAATGTAGATAGAATTAACTATGTACATTATAACGTGATGAGATTAGCAAACATGACAAGAGATGCCGTTGATGGTTTAGCGGAACAACTAGCACCAACTTCCCTGATGGCCATCCAAAACCGTATGGCCCTAGACATGCTGTTAGCAGAAAAAGGAGGAGTATGTTTTATGTTTGGAGATCTTTGTTGTACTTACATTCCAAACAATACAGCCCCAGATGGATCAGTCACTAGAGCATTAGAGGGATTGAAGACGCTATCAGTAGAGATGAAGGAACATTCAGGTGTAGATAACCCTATAGAAGATTGGCTAGACAAGATCTTGGGGAAATGGAAAGCAGTGGTGATGTCTATTGTAGTGTCAATAGGAGTTTTCTTAGCTATATTGATTACCTGTGGATGCTGTTGTATTCCCTGTATTAGATCACTGTGCAATAGGTTAATTGTTACAGCTATTGAAAAGAAAGAATCTCCACCCCCATACAGTATGCCTTTGTTATCAAGTGATCTAGCAGAAAATGAAGGAGAAGATGATGTGTGACCTCTTACGAGGTCAAGAGAGAGATTGAGGGATAATTGATAAGTTTCCTTTCATGTTTTATTGAATAACATCATATAACCGGGATGTAGAGGTATTATGAGTTTATAAACTGTGTTTGCTTGCTTGCTCTAATGGAAAAATACTGCTGTGCTATGAGGAACTCACCAAGAGCTGCATGAATAAAAAACAGGATGTGGGTTAAACTGACAGAACATTTAGTTCTGCTAGGAGGGCAAAATAACTGCTGACAAAGAGTCACACAGAGATAGAAGTTATAATAACCATGCATATGTTTTAAGTATAATCATGAGTTTTGATGTGTTTTATTGAATCATAGGATTAAGAAACAACGCTGCATAATTAAAGATTAGAGGATTGAGTTTTTTACTGAAAGTATTTTAGATATGTTGTCTTGCCAATGAAACTGTCTTAGGGACACTTCCTGAAACTAGCAACTGACCACAGGGTGCAAAAGATGTGTTGCAAAGATGTTGTTTTGAAAGGAGATGGAGTAGAATACGTGGTCACGGTGATTGGTTGCAAGGATCAATACTCCTAGAGACAAAGGAGGAGTCAGAAGATGAGAACGACGTCAAATACTGAATAAATATGTGTGTTTTTGAATAATCTGGGTTGTTGGCTTTTGTGAGAGAGTGGAGATTTACTGACAACCCAAAGCTTTGTTATCCTTTTTACATCTGATAATAAACTTCTAATCGATTTTGGAGAACGTCTCTGTGCAAATTTTTGAACATGCAGGACTGCCTCAAAAGTCACACAAGGTCCAACAAACTAATGGCAAATATCTCCTTCACAAGGAAAAAAATATATTTTATTTATTTATTCATTCATTCATTTATTTCGGTCCTCACCGAAGACTTTTCACAGTAAATGTTTTATATAACATTACAATAAATATTGTTCTAAAAGCAAAACATTGCGTTAATTACATGTTAAATTCGCAAAGCTCTTTATATTAATCCTGTAATTTGCGCAACAAGTTGCTTTTGTATGAAAGAAGCCAATTTGACTGCGTCATGGCCTCGATCTAATCCTGTTTACATAAAATAAGCCTGCTCCCGAGGAGATTTAAGTTAACGGACCTGTTGCTAAAACAACAAGTCAACAATCAAATCCAGCTAACTAGCGAGGTAGGAAGAACGGGCCCCTGGTCCGTTGACGAAGCCATGTAGATTGATGATCACGGAGGTCCAATCACAAGTGACTTCCGGAAAAGGGTAAGTAACCAATGACGTTTGAGGTTACAAGCAAACAGCAAGTCCCGCCCCGCGACTGCCAAAAATAAAAATGTTCGTGCGAGCAAAAGCAGCAGGTGAGAGCGCGAGGGCTTGTAATTGCGCGCACAGATGTCATGCGCATGCGAGGGCTTGTATTGCGCGCACTATGGATGCCATGCGCGCGCGAAGGTTTCAAACGAGCTCGCGGGATCCCGTTTCCTCGCGTGTATATCCTTTGTCCTCTCGCGGAAGTTATTTGCCGTGCGCTGCCAGCATCAGCATTGCGCTCTTTTCTTTATGGCATTATAATGCCTTCATATTAATATCTCTCTCTTTCAGGAATGCAGCAAACTCAGGGGAAGTGAACTGAGGCCCATTATCACTGACCAGAGTGGTCGGGTTGCCGTGTCTGCTGAAGACAGATGTAAGAAATGCTTCACCTGTTTTGTTGCAACAGACGCAGTAAAGGCTACCTCAGGCCACTTACTATAATAGTCAGTGAGTGTCAGAGCATATCGACAGTCCCAGACAGCAGTCTCGAACGGGCCCACAATGTCTATCGCCAGTTTTTCCCACGGTGCAGAAGGTAAAGGAACAGGCTGGAGTGGAACAGCAGAGGCTTTCGCAGTTTTGTCCAGAGAAAGACATAAATGACAGGCAGCAATTTTCTCTGTCACAAATGTGTCCATGTTTGGCCACCAATACATCTCACGCAGGCGTTGCTTCGTTCTCACAATTCCCTGATGACCCTCGTGTGCAATACGGAACAATGACTCACGCAATTTTCCAGGCACAACCAGTCTAGATCCTCTAAACACAAACTCAGCTTGTACACTGAACTCATGTCGGAGCTTGTAGTATGGACGAATCACAGGATCCACAGCAGCGGAAGATGAAGGCCATTTACTCGCAATTTGTGCGCGCAACGCAGAGAGTTCAGAACAGTGAGCAGAGGCAGTAGCAAATTCTTCCTGGGATATGGCAATCGGCCCAGAAGACAGTAAAGCAACAAACTCGGGTTCTGTATCCGACTCAGCATCCAAAGGAAGTGGCAAGGGCAAGCGGGATAAACAATCTGCAGTGTAGTTCTCAGATCCAGCACGATACTCAACTATGTAGTCGAAAAAGAGCAACCGAGCAGCCCACCGAGCAATACGCATACCAGCTCTATCAGTCCCTTTTGTGGTCAGCAGTGTCGTTAACGCTTGATGGTCAGTCCACAACGTAAATCTGCGACCCCACAAGTACATTCTCCATTTTTCCATCGCCCAGACACACGCCAGAGCCTCCTTTTCAACAGTGGAGTATTTCTGTTCAGCTGAGGACAGTGTTCTGGATGCGAAAGCGACAGTATGTTCTTGACCATCAGTGCCAATTTGAGCGAAGACAGCACCTAGTCCATATGCAGATGCGTCAGTAGAAATGACCACCGGCATCTCCGG
The DNA here is from genome assembly GCF_024868665.1 of Triplophysa rosa. Lineage (NCBI taxonomy): Eukaryota > Metazoa > Chordata > Actinopteri > Cypriniformes > Nemacheilidae > Triplophysa > Triplophysa rosa. Next base: position 9,306 of record NW_026634104.1, read on the forward strand.
GTCAAACAGTATAAGCGCAGGACTGTGAACCAGCAGCTTCTTCACATCATCCAAGCTTTGTTGAGCATCATCAGACCAGCGAAATCCACTCTCATCTCTCAAGCACTCACGCAGAGGCATCACCACGGAAGCGAAATTAGGAATGAATTTGTTGTACCAGGAGAGAACCCCCAGCAAAGAACGCAACTGAACAGCATCCGTTGGTGCAGGTGCATCGATTATTGCAGATAGATGTTCCTGATCCAACTGAATACCCTGCGACGTCACCATGTGGCCTAGAAACTTCAAGCTCTGTTTTCTGAATTGACATTTTGACACATTCAACACCAACCCAGCATCTTTGAGACGTTGCATCACCTTCTCTAGTGCTTGATCATGTTCTTGCAGCGAGCATCCCCACACGATGATGTCGTCCAGATAATTTACCACGTTCTGGATTCCTTTTAGAATGATGACCATCATCTTTTGGAATGCAGCTGGAGCAGACGCCAAGCCATAAGGTACCCTGCAGAATCTGAAGAGGCCCTCGTGTGTAAGAAAAGCAGTGAGGTCCCGGCAATCTTCATGAAGAGGTACCTGATGGTATGCACTTTCCAAGTCTATAGTTGAAAACACAGTCGCACCTTGCAGTAATGTCATCATCTCCTCCATGTGTGGCAATGGGTAGCTGTCTACTATAACTGCCTTGTTGGGCCCTCACAAGTCCACACACATGCGGATCCCCAACCCCCCCGTTTTCTTTTGGACCACAACAATCGGAGAAACCCATGGAGAAGAATCAATCCGTTCGATCACACCAGCCTGTAAGAGACGTTCCAGTTCTGCGGAAACAGCATCTCTCACGGAAAAACGTAAACGACGCAATTACAGAGTTAGAAATGTTCACCTTGTGCGTGAAGTTGTTCACACAGCCTAATGCAGCACGCTGTGATGGAGAAGTGGAGAGAGCACATACTGGAGCGGATTGTGCCGACGGCACCAAAGTGTGTCCAGTAATTTGCAGCTGAAGTCCCTTAATCAGATCCATGCCTAGCAAAGCAGTGCCAGTGTCAACAATGAAGAAGTGTGCAGGACAGGTAATGCCATATTTAGTGACTGTAGCAGATAAACATCCTAGTACTGAAATCGGCTCTTGTAAGTAAGTAACTAAACGGGCAGCAGGGGCTTGCAACGGCACAGTGCGAAAATGCTGTTCATACAGTTGTTTCGGCAGGATGGACACAGACGAACCAGAGTCCACAGTAAGTTGAAGAGACACAGGGGTAGCAGCAGGTGAGGCATGTACGGTCACTTCACACATCAGACGGTCAGTCGCTCCAGGCAGATGGAGAATACAGACCTCTGGCAATTCAACTGAATGCACTGAATGAGTAGGAGCAGAACGGCAGACTCGTGCAAAATGTCCAATCTTATTGCAATTCTTACATTTAGCAGATGCAGCGGGACAGTTCTGTGCGTTTGCAAGATGTCCAGCAGAGCCACAGCGAAAGCATGTTCGAGCTGACGGAGCAGAAGCAGGTGGTTTTGATGAGGTACGTGCTTTGAATTTGGCCTTATGACGCTGTCGTCCAGAAGCAGGAGTGGCATGTACAACTTGAACTGGAGCGAAGTTACTCGTAGCCAGCGATTTCGCCTGAGCATCAGCGGTCTCTAGCTGTGTGGCAATTGTAATTGCAGTCTCCAGTGTCAATTTAGATTCCACTAATAATCTTTCACGAATGCAAGGGTTAGCAATATTTTCAACAAGTTGATCACGCAACATATCGTCAAGATTGTCAGCAAATTCACAAGTAGTCGCTAAATCTCTTAATGCAGCAATGTATTGTACTACCGTTTCATCTATCCTCTGTATGCGTTTCCTGAAAGCATGTCTTTCCACGACCACATTTCTTTTCGGAACGAAGTGTTGTTCCAAAGCCGTAATAGCATCAGCTAGATCATCACCGGTATTGGGCAGTGTATAAAACAATTTCTGACCTTCGGTTCCGAGGCAGTGAAGCAAAGCACGTTTTCTGGCTTCTGACCATAAATCCCCAGTAGTATTGATGACTAGCATGTAGTTCCGGAACATTTTCAACCATGTGACTAGTGGTATAGCAGGCTCACCGGGACAAGGCAAAAAGGATTGGGAAATGGAGCACTTACTGAAGCCATCCTCAGAAAATCTTGTAAAAAAAACTTTTTGTCTTAATGTAGACAAGAAGCTGGAGACCATAAATCCTTTCAGTAACTTTATTAACGCTAGCACTATCGCATAACATGCAGGCACATGTTCCGTACTCTACTACTTCTTCTCTCTATATACCTCCACACAACTCAAGAAACCCGAGCGCCATCCAGTGGTGCATTATTGGAACAACACCACACCATTGCTAATAAGAAACAGGTTTGTTTTAACGCTCTCTATTGGTTTACCACTGTAATGACGTTGTTAGTGCTTGAAATGGGAAAAAAGGTTGCGGTAGTCTCTTGTGCATGTTGCCATATGCAAATTATTACCACATTTTAAATTTCTAGGACAACAAACTGTATTTGGACATTGCTGGTACAACATATTTATTTATTAAAGAAACCATTTGCCAAACAACTGATTTAAAAATGTTGAATACAAATTTTACCAAAAAAAAAATGTAATTGCATTACCTGTGATAATAGTTATATTATCTTCTTCAATTTGATTGGCTGAACGTTCTGTCTTCTTTAGTTTTATTGGCTTAAATGCTGCTTGGCCTTGTTGAAGATTTTATAGCCAAAATAATCCCTTATATGAATAAACTTATTCTAACATTATGTATTTGAATCCTATGCGATGTAGTTTTCTATGCCTGCGTGTATGGAGGATGGGAGAGGGTCTGCAGCTCACATGACTGAGTCTGCCGCTCACATGAATATAATCACATGTTGAAAATCAAATCAGGATGCTATAGAATAGGCCTCCTGTTCCGACATGTGTTTGTGACCAAATTGGGCTGTAAGAGAATAGACCCTTTCTTCCTACTTCCTATGGTAATTAATAATAGTAGCATGTGCCTGAGAAGACAAGTATTTAAGCTGGGCGGGAAGAAGAGATGTTAGTTGCATTGCAATTCAACTCGGCTTTGTTTCAGTTTTGTGACAATAAAGTCTAACTTACTTTTGGTTTCAAAAGCTTGACTCAAGTGTCGTTCTTCAGAATTAAAGAAAGAAAAACCACGACAGCCTCTGTCATTTGATTGGCTGGAACTCGGTAAACCCTATTTGATTGGTGTAGTGTATTTCGGGGAAACTATGAGTTTAACCACAGTAACATACGTATAATTAATGGTGATTAACCATTACCTATTTTACACACTTTACCTGATGCAGCAGAATTAATAGCGACAGACAACGTACTCGTCCAGCGAGTGATCACCAGATCGTATATAGTAACTCTAAGACATATTACTTTCCTGGCCTTGGAAAAACAGTATTCTTACTGTAGTACAGTACCACTTCAGAAATCTTAATGAAATCAAGCAGTTTAAGTGACGTTGATATGTGATAAGTAAACACAGAAACGATTCGAGCGTGGATACACATGCGGTTTATTTATCTACACTACGGGGAAAATAAAATCAACTAGCTAACAAAAAGCCAAACATTAACAAACAAACATAAAAACGTAAAACAGTAGAGAATGAAAGAAATAGATAAAGAAAAGGAAATGGCAGTATTAAATCTGCATCTGCACGAACCATTGAGGACAATCTCCTTATTTAAAAGGGGCAAAGCTTATACGCAACTAGTTAGCAATAGTTCAGATACTTGCATTGAATTCTTTGTTTCTCGGGACACGTGCTAGCGCGCGTATCAAAGGGTCCTGATGTGTTCGGAGCAAGCCGTGAGTCCGTCGGATTTGCTGAAGCAAACTGCCGGAAGAAACTGTCTCCAAGGAGAGATAGGTCTCGAGAGGTTGAAAGAAAACGAGCGAGCGAACGCACACGAGTGCAAACACACACAAGCGAACAAACATACACAAAAAAGCTAGCTTTCCTACGTGTTCAGGTGTTTTAACACAGAGGGCGTCACACCCCTCCAAGGTGGGCGATCCAATGTGATGACATAGTTTTGGGCGCGAAAACATGTTTCTTTGTCCGGCACACTAACTCATTTGCATTTATGGTCACCTGGGAGTTCGGAGCAGGAATAGACTTAGAATAGAATAAAATGAGTATGGTATAAAATACATTACTGTGCTATACACCATATTCTAAGACATGAAAAGGGAAACACGTAGATATGAAACATGAAAGGGTTACAATTACATTGACCTGTAGTTTGGACAAGAATGTAAATATACACTTTAAACCAGTCTTTTGTGGCTAAGGAAAGAGAAAGAGACATTATTTTGGAAGAATTTGAGGCTCTCAGTCCCTGGGGGCCACATGGCTTTCTCACTTTGGTGAACAGTCCTGTCCTCCCCCAAGAACCTCATTTGAAGTCTAGGGGAGAGTATACGAATCTGTCCTGGTCAGTGATGAAGGTGTTGAGAATAGGACCGTTGGCCAGACTTGTTGGTGCCTGGTCGTAGTCCTGCTGAGAGGTTACTGTGTTTTACGATCACAGATGGTAAACTTTGATCCGACCATACCCTACATTGATCTATCTGTTGAAATTGGGTAGCTCCACGCCAAAAACACTAGATGGAAAGCATGCGATCTTTGGCCAAAAAAAGTGAAGGTACGCTAAAGATTAAAATAGAGAAGTGCCAGTGCGCGTACCAATCCACTTCAAGCACTGGATAGTAGATGAACCCGAAAGCTGAAATTCTTAGCTTTACATAGATGCCAAATTTGAGTGAGTAATTCCCAAAGAGCGGGCAGCAGAATTTGTAAGCGTGTTTCTGGCCATTTTTGTTAGCGATTTTGCTGCATCCACTCACAAAAATAAAGTTTGTATATATTTACCGTAGGAAATTTACAAAATGTCTTCATGGAACATGATCTTTACTTAACACCCTAATGATATTTGGCATAAAAGAAAAATCTGTAATTTTGAATCATAGTGTTTTGTTGGCTTTTGCCACAAATATTCTGTGCTACTTAAGACTGGTTTTGTGGTTCAGGGTCACATTTTGTGTGCTTTAATGTTTTAACTAGGGATGCACCGATATGTACATTTTGTCCGATAACGATACCCGTTAATTCTTTAACATTGGAAGCCCATACCTGATATACTGTATGGCCGATATAAAAGTATCTAAACATTAATATAAAATTCCTATGACTGAAACAAAACGCAATTAGTGGGCTACTGCTTTTATTTGAAAACATTGACTGCAGAAAACAAGGTAACAATTAGTTCTCTTTTTTTCTGAAAATCAGGTACCAAGCCTACTTTACACTAGCTAATGATTCTTTAACTTTTAAACTTTTCTGGTGTATTTTTATTTAATAAACAAATTATAGATGTTCTTCCAGAGCAACCAAAAAACATTTTCATAATAGCCACATGTTTAACAGGTCTCAAGACAGAAGCATTCAGACAGTAGTCTGATTCAAACAATATGCTTTGTTCCCATATTTTACACATTCATAAATACTGTATCTACATACTGTCCCTACATCAACAATGTTTTGCACAGTAAGTGAATGTTCATAACAGAAAGTTATGAAGTGCTGTACTGGGTTTTAACTGTGAGTAGCGTGCAACTGAAGTTTAACCAGAGGAAATTATTTAATATTTATCGGCTATAATATATTGGCCTAAATTTGATTATCGATACTGATAACATTAAAAATGGCCAATTATCAGCCAATACCGATATTCCCTAGTTTTAACCTTTATTTTCTTATTCGTTGACTAAAGTGTTGTTTTTTGTCCACAGTTACCTACCATGTTTATTTCTGGCTGAAAGTACATTTCATTTCAAGTTCATTTATATAGCGCTTTTTACAATGTTGCATTGTTTCAAAGAAACTTTACAGCAAAAGGTTTTGTGTTTTGAAAGTGTTTTTGATCTACATTACTGTAGACACAATTTTGGCTATTTTCACAGAGGTGTGAGTTAAAACGGTTGGGTAAATATGAACAAACCCAACAGTTTGTTAATTTAGCCTATTCTGTGTCCATATTTGACTCACACCAGCATTTTTAATAGTGCAAATGAGAAAATGGCTGTCGATGGTTTCTCAACATATATGCCTTGATAATGACATGCAGGTTTGTAATGCTGCTGAAGATGCTCTTATTGATCCGAATGATCTCAACAAGCAGACAGAAATTGATCTCTCTCACGTCCAATATCTACTGTCGGGTGAGAGGTTGTGTTGATCCCTGTGGCCGGATCCTCATTAGCACTAAATGAGCTTTAATAGGACATTGAATAGCACAAGTTGACGTGTGTTTTATTTGTTTTAGTCTGAGAGATAAAGAGAGAAGCTGGCTAACAGCCTGATTTAGATCTGGCAGCAGATGAACGTACGCAAACAAACTTCTTCCCTCGCGTCTGCACGTGTTGTAGTTTTTGGCACGATCCACTGAGCCAATTGTCAAATTCTCACAGCAATTAGCAATAAACTGTCTGAAGGAAATGTCTGGCGTAGTAAACAGCTCAACTTCATCACATAATGAAATGCTGCTAATGTTTCCCACCATGCCTGAACTCAACATTCAGCACCAAACGTTTGTGTCACGGGTGGTGCGTGGAAGAACCCAGATGCAGGCAGGCAAAGGCAATGACGGTGTTAACAGATATTTATTGAAACCAAAACAGAAACAAAACACCCACAATGGGGAAAAACTAAACTGAGAAAAGCAACAACCATAAAACAAAAACTTCCCACGAGGGAGCAAGACAGAACACGGTCAAAATTACAAGAATAATATAAACAATTACCAAAACTTGACGGGGAGCAGGAACAGAACGAACAAGGACCGAAGTACACGCACTACAAACATAGTACAATACACGAGCACAGGACAAAGAAACAAGAGGGTATATATAGGTAAGACAAACGAGGGATAACGACATGGGGCAGGTGTAGAACATCAAACACTCAGGGAAAGATAACGAGGAAACGAGATGGCGGGAACAGAGACGAGACACTGGAGAGAATGTATATTATTGTCAAAAAGACAATAATATGTTTCTCTCCACACATAACCAAAGGCTTTGCCATGGCTGTGCTACAGGACCAAGAAAGACATGACTAAATGAAGCAGAGCCATGCCAGTTTGTTTGATTGTTTCATGACATTTCTGTCAATTGTTTTAGTGCTGTGATGTTAAGGTTTCTATGTAAACGACTTCTTCACGTGTCAAATGTGTGATCATGTCCTCATACCAGTGCTGTGTTTTCCACTTGTTAATCCTTCTGGTTTAGGAAAAATAGCATCTGTCATAATTCATCCTCATCTCACCATCACTGGTCGACATGAGATTCAGTTTTATTGTCAAAAAAATGTAACATTCTGTATAATGTTTGATCAATTTTAGTACATTTATAAGGTTTTATAAAGGATTTTAATGAAGAATTATTGAAGAACACAGTGTTCCAGATGAGGTCAGTCCGTTTGGAGATGCGAGTAAGTGAGAATTTACAGGCGATCCGTCTGATTTAATGTGAATGAGATCTGTCCTATTTGCTTTAAGAGCTTTCAATCAGAGCGATGGTCTGGAGATGTCAAGGGATTTACTGATTTACTTCTGTTATGTTTACAGGTTACTGAAATTCTGTAATGAAGAGTCAATAACGAGTCTTTAACAATATTATCTTTATAAATAAATCTTAATAGATAAATAAATAAATGATAGTTCATCCAAAAATAAACAATCCATTTATTCACCGTATATGTGGTTTTAAATCTGTCTGTGAGTCTTTCTTCTGTAAAACACAAAAAGATATTTTGAGAAAAATCAGTGGTTTTGTGTTCATACAATGGAAGTCAATGGGGGGAAACATGTAAACCTTGTAATTTTTGTTTTACAATAGGTAGTTTGAGGTTAACTTGGTTTAAACTGAGCCGCTAAATGGTTCAAGATTAATTCATTTTAGAAAATTGTGGAGACAGGGGAAAGGTTGTTTGAGGAATGTCAATATGATGCTGCCGTACAAGATCTGTAATAAAGTCTGTTTTCATTGTTGGATAGATGCAACAGGTTTGGATGGAGATATTTCCCTTCACACACACGCACACGCACGCACACACACACATGTCTGGTTTATTATCTCCGTGGGGACAGTCCATAGGCGTAATGTTTTTTTTATACTGTACAAACTGTATATTCTATCCCCTATCACTAACCCAACCCCTAAACCTAAAGATCATAGAAAACTTTTTGCATTTTTAGATTTTTAAAAAATATTGTTCTGTACAATTTATAAGCTTTTTTCCCGTGAGGACCTCAATTTTGGTCCCCACAGTGACAGAGGTCCCCTTGTGTTGATGTGCATTCATACACACACACACACACACACACACACACACACACACACGCGCGCACACACACACACACGCACACACTTACACACGCACACACTTCTGTTGGAATAATTCATTAATTTAGCACAGGAGAAACGAGAACAGTTTTTGTGTTTGTTTTTATTTTGTTGTTATCTGTGTAAGTGTCTCCCTGTGTCTGCTTTTGTGTTTGTGTTTATTATCTGTCTGTTTTTATATTGTGTTTGTGTCTGTTCTCTGTTTGTTCTCTTTGTTTATGTTTATTGTCTGTTAATTCTCTGTGTTTAATATACACTCACCTAAAGGATTATTAGGAACACCATACTAATACGGTGTTTGACCCCCTTTCGCCTTCAGAACTGCCTTAATTCTACGTGGCATTGATTCAACAAGGTGCTGAAAGCATTCTTTAGAAATGTTGGCCCATATTGATAGGATAGCATCTTGCAGTTGATGGAGATTTGTGGGATGCACATCCAGGGCACGAAGCTCCCGTTCCACCACATCCCAAAGATGTTCTATCGGGTTGAGATCTGGTGACTGTGGGGGCCATTCTAGTACAGTGAACTCATTGTCATGTTCAAGAAACCAATTTGAAATGATTCGAGCTTTGTGACATGGTGCATTATCCTGCTGGAAGTAGCCATTAGAGGATGGGTACATGGTGGTCATAAAGGGATGGACATGGTCAGAAACAATGCTCAGGTAGGCCGTGGCATTTAAACGATGCCCAATTGGCACTAAGGGGCCTAAAGTGTGCCAAGAAAACATCCCCCACACCATTACACCACCACCACCAGCCTGCACAGTGGTAACAAGGCATGATGGATCCATGTTCTCATTCTGTTTACGCCAAATTCTGACTCTACCATTTGAATGTCTCAACAGAAATCGAGACTCATCAGACCAGGCAACATTTTTCCAGTCTTCAACTGTCCAATTTTGGTGAGCTCGTGCAAATTGTAGCCTCTTTTTCCTATTTGTAGTGGAGATGAGTGGTACCCGGTGGGGTCTTCTGCTGTTGTAGCCCATCTGCCTCAAGGTTGTGCGTGTTGTGGCTTCACAAATGCTTTGCTGCATACCTCGGTTGTAACGAGTGGTTATTTCAGTCAAAGTTGCTCTTCTATCAGCTTGAATCAGTCGGCCCATTCTCCTCTGACCTCTAGCATCAACAAGGCATTTTCGCCCACAGGACTGCCGCATACTGGATGTTTTTCCCTTTTCACACCATTCTTTGTAAACCCTAGAAATGGTTGTGCGTGAAAATCCCAGTAACTGAGCAGATTGTGAAATACTCAGACCGGCCCGTCTGGCACCAACAACCATGCCACGCTCAAAATTGCTTAAATCACCTTTCTTTCCCATTCTGACATTCAGTTTGGAGTTCAGGAGATTGTCTTGACCAGGACCACACCCCTAAATGCATTGAAGCAACTGCCATGTGATTGGTTGATTAGATAATTGCATTAATGAGAAATTGAACAGGTGTTCCTAATAATCCTTTAGGTGAGTGTATGTCTGTTTTTATATTCTCTATTCTCTTTATTTTGATTCTCTTTGTCTGTGTTCGTGTTGTTTATGCCTCAGTGAGCATGTATAATTCCTGAAGGAAGACGTGTGAAATGAAATGAAATGCATACTGATATTTTGAGAAGAAAACATGTCTGCTCTATACAGTATGAGTCTCTTTTGAAAACCTTGATGTTGAAGGATAATAACATGTTTTCATTATGTACTGTATATTTTCACTCTCTGCTCTTGTGTGTGTCAGAGAAATCAAACCCTTTCAATTCTGATCTCCAGCACCTACAGAGAGAAATGTGCTAAACAGTGATTATGTTTCTCTAAATGCTCATTTTAAAGAATTACTACCATGTTGTATTTTTATTTATCTTGTATTTCTCTGTATGCCGCGTGTGTAAAATTCTCTCTTTGTAACAGTGCACTGGTTTGAAAGAGCATGATGGTGGAACTGGAACTTTGCCATCATCTGCTCCTCTGAATTATATAATAAACCTGATACAGAGAGAGAGATTAAGTGACTAACTTGTCATTCCAGTGGCATAATCAAACTGAACATGATAGATGAAGGCGCATGTGTGTAATTACATTTTTAAAACAAACCCAGCAGAGCAAGAGGAGAGCAGATCGTTCTATTAATATTTCTGTCAGTCAGTCATCAGCCATATGCTGCCTACAGTCTGGAAGCAGGTCGTTATTGTATATATCATTTTCCCATTACGACCCTTGCTTATAGATTTCTGTCACATTATAACAACAGAAGAAAACACACACAGGATAATTATAATAATATTAGTAATAGTTTTTCTCCTAGACAGCAGTGAGATTCAGTGGAGCTAAAAAAAGAGGCCGGCTGATGTTTCCTTCTTTTTAAGTATTTCTCCAGAGAATTAGACCTGCTACATCTCAAAATCACTCCAGTAATGTCAGACATGTCTCCTATTCAGTTTCAAAAGAGATCTCACATGTGTCTCTCAAGTTTCAAGAGATCTCAATAATGTTTTAAGAGATTTCGTCAAAAAGACCTCAGTAATCTCACACATGTCTCCACTGGAGTTTTGAAAGAGATGTCAATTATGTCTCAAATTGACGCCAATAATCGCACACGTTTCTCTTCTGCAGTTTTGAAAGAGTTCTCAATTATGTCTCAAAAAGACCTCAGTAATCTCATACGTGTCTCCTTTGGAGTTTCAAAAGAGATTTTAGCAATATCTCAAATTGACCCCAGTAGTCTCACACGTGTCTCTAGTGTTTGAAGAGATATCAATAATGTTTCAAAAATAATTTTTCAATAATCTCACACGTCTCCTCTGGAGTTTCAAAAGAGATCTCAATTATGTCTCAAATTGACCCCATAATCTCACGTTTCTTCTCTGGAGTTTCAAAAGATGTCTCAAACTGACTCCAGTAATTCCAGTAATCAAAACTGGGGTTTTGAAAGAGATCTCAATTATGTCTCAAAAAGACCTCAGTAATCTCATACCTGTCTCCACTGGAGTTTTGAAAGAGATCTCATTAATGTTTTAAAAGACTGCAGTAATTTCCCAAATGCCTGCTGTAGAGTGCCAAATGAGATTTCATTAATGTCTCAAAATTCTGCCCAGATCTGAAAGTCTGTAGGTGACCAATTGATGTAAAACAAATGAGGAGTAGAACTCAAACTATTGATTTTAATACATTACTGTGATGTTATTTGGATAAAAGCATCAGTTTGTTTATTGACTAATTATAAATGATGACATTTCTTATACTTTGTGTTTTATAAAACTTTTTGCAGTAGGATTGAACCTCATGACACTGAGAATAAAACATCTAAAACAAAACAAGGTAAATAACATATCCTGTTGTTTCTGGAATATGTGGGATTTTGTTATGGATGGGTGAACTGTGAAGACAGCTTGAGTTTGAAAGTGTGTGACACACACACACACACACACACATGAGCTGAACTGAATGAATGACCCACAGCATGACGGATAGACCTGTCACGCTCGGCTTCAGGCAGGTAGAACGTTTATCTGTGCCCTTATGAGAGACTTTCTTGCTCTGGTTAAATTAGGAGGTGAAGGAACTCTTGCAGGTACATCAGAAAACTGGAAATGACATCGCCTGCATGAGAGAAGAGCTACATAGACGACATTATGAGATATCATAGACACATTCTCAACCTGTAGACAAAAACATGTTGGTGCTTTTATACTGATCACGGCATTCACTACTGAAAATCAAGTTAAAGTAGTTAGATTTATTTTCCCCACGATGATTACTAATCAAACTAAATGATGTTTATTTGAAAATGCAAACAGTTTTTGTTTGCTGCTTTTAAACTTCTTTCTTGACTTGAACCATATCATCTGTATTGAGGGCGATGGAAAACCTTTATATTGTGATTTTCATCAGTAATGCAGAAGGGCTGTTTGTTGAGATTGTGATTGAGTTGTTTTGTTCTTCTCTGTTCTTTTCTTACAGATTTTATAAAGCCTGACAAAAACAAAACAATATAACTGATAACAGACGACAGCGTTTTAGTGTAAATTTGATAACAAAAGTCTCATTCTGTTTTACATTTCTTTTCCTCTCCAGATATGTGTAATGTGTTTGGATCGAGGGCTTTGAGTTCACCCTGTGGGAATAATACTGCTCTTATTTGTACTTTTGATGGAGTGGAACGGTAAAGAACAAACACACACACACACACACACTGTTAATGAATTCAATCAGTGTGTAGGAGCTGCAGGGAGCCATTAGAGAGAGAGAGAGTCTGACAGTCTGGTTCTCTCAGTCGGGTCTTTAGGGAGACGGTGATGTGAAAGGTTGTGTCCCTGATTCTCCTGAGACTCTTGATGTTTATATTATCAGCCGGCTTGTGCTGAACCTGAGCCGGTGACCACATGTCTGATTCTGTTCATCAGCATCCATAATAGAGCTTGTATGTTATACAAATATTTAGTTAAGTAAATGAAGCTGAAAAAAACAAGGATTTGTCATTTTCGAGGTCATACTTTTCCAAATTACCAACACTTGACGGGCACATGAGTAATAACTCCCAAAAAAGCTTTTTACTACGATTTTCTTTTCCAAGTCAAATCAACATTCAGAACTTAAATTTTAATTTTTTACAAACAGGACTTGATTGGTTCTTGAAAAAAACACTTTTGTGGTTCAGACCTATTTGCATGTACTGCAACATGAATATTGAATAGTTAGTGAACAGTTGTAGATGAGTAGATGACCAGATGAAGTTCTGCTTGTAGCACAACATACACTTCTCTCTCTACAACTGGTGTGCTTTTCACCATAAACTACAGCATATGATATATGTGTTATTGATCATCTTTAAACCATGTGAATATAGGGAACGCTTTGCATGGAACTCAAGAAAATCTTAAGAAATCTTCATACAGTTACAAGCATGGCCGATTGGACATTTAATGTAAGTTTTGTGAAGTTTGAAGCTCATCTGGTCGAGTGGCGCAGAAATAACAAACTTCGTCTTAGATTTTTATGTTTTTTTATTTTAATTACAGTGTTGTCATTAACTCTCAGTGCAATCAGCTGCTAAATGTCACAGTAGTAAGTTTTGACACGCTGTCTCTTAGCAACGCAAACTTAAAGGAACGTTCAGAATTCACACCCTGTAGAACAGCACTGTGGTCCAAAGTTACATCCCACAGGTTACATCATTAAAAAAATTCTGCTTACATTATTCAGAGAACACAACATAAAATATTAGAGGGCCTCCAGACACAATGTGAAAACAATACGCATGTTTACCAGCGTTGAGCACCATTTACACTTATTTTCAATTGCGTTTGAATTCAAGTTACAGAATGTTGAATTGTAATTTAAATAAAAGGAAATAAAATGTAAATATAAAGGGGCTGTTTTTTGAAACTGAACTGAATCAAGTTGATTTCTGAACATTACACAGCAGAGGGTTTTGTTTCTGTAAATGAAAATACTTTTGCTTTTGTCTTTTGCTTATCATGAGAAGCTCTGGTATGATAATGAAGGGTTGATAATCTCACACACATGCACTTCTTCTGCCGTACAGCAAAACGATTAATAACACTCCAGAGGTCTGTTGTGTTGTGTTGTGTTGTGTTGTGTGTTAAAACAGTGAGAGAGTCCTCTGAGCGTCCTAAAGATGATATATATTCATATAATAAACCGTTCATAAGTGACCCATAGCAAAAAAAGGACACCGGAGATGTGCATTTACATGTCGGAAGACTCACATCTTTAGTTTGGAGGAAAAACCTTTAAGTTGACATGGCATCTTATAAAATGTGTTTGTGGGATTACAAAAGGCAAATACATCTGTCAGATTGCTGTAGTGACACAGCTTAATAGAGAATCACTTTAAAGATGTGATTTATCAGAGATGCTTTTACTGTGAAACTGTCTTACAGCTAAAACACAGCACGCTATCTAAAACACTAAAAAGACAACATACAGTATATACATAAACATGCAGTGAAAAGATGCTGTAAAAATGACAAAAGAATCATAAAAATAATGAGTTTTATAGTTTTTAAACAATAGCTTTGTGTGGATAACAAACTAACATTATGGTGTTTTTTTCCATTTTTATGACTGATAAAATCACTATCAGTTGTATTTCTGCACAATTTTGCAGTTACTGTAACCATTCACATTAAATACTTTTCAAAACTGTGTGGTTTTATCTGCTTGTTCTGTTAAAAAGCAGTTTAAAGGTGCAAACTCCTCTTCTCTGTAAAATAACATTACTGATTTAAAAATTCTTGCAGTTTTTGTGTTGGATGTCAAGGTCTGCTGTTGTCCGTATGGAAGCAGATGGTGGTGGATGGCAACAATTCTGATGAATTAAATCTATTAGAGTTCATCTCTCAGGTGAGGTCACTAAAATATGAGTGAATTCTGATTGGATTTACGGGATTCATTGATGTCTGTAGTAACAACAGTTCAGTTATTCCGTTTTATACTGTGGGTTTAAATTCTAAACCCTGTGTCAAAGCAATAGTTACTGTGTGAATGGAACTTTGGTGCTTAAAGGGGAATTTCACCCAAGAATGAAAATTCTGTCATCATTTACTCACCCTCAAGTTGTTCCAAATCTGTATAAATGTCTTTGTTCTGATGAACAAAGAGAAACATATTTGGAAGAATGGTAGCAATTTTCATTTCTGGGACATCATTGACTACCATAGGAAAAAATACAATTGAGTCAAAAGTGCCCCAGAACTGTTTGCTTTCCTAAATTCTTCAAAATATCACGTTTTTTGTTCAACAGTACAAAAAATATACAATATTTATTTTCTACTTATTTTCTACACCATGCGCTGTCATGAAAAATTAGGAGAAATGTCTTCTCATTGGAAGAGAAAACACGGTCTCGTGAATAATTATGAGACACCGTTGTGTCATCAATTTTCCTTTCATTCTGTTTTTTGTTTTCTTTTGTCATTCAATTTATGATTTTTTATGTAGGCTATTACTTACTATTAGGCACACGCCTGGCCCGAAGTTAACTTCCGATCTATTCTACAGCGATTCTGATGTTGTTATAGATTCTTTGTGGAGGTTTACCGGAAGTTAGTGATAAACACAACTTTAAATCTTGTGTCTGTAAAGTTTGGCTCTATATACTAGTTGAATATCGAGATAGACTGGTATCTTGTGGCAACATTGTGTCTGTGTTAAGCTTTTTTCACTCAACATTTTCAAGACTTCTTATTAAAAAAACAGATACTTATTTTAACAGACATTTTTCTGTTGTTATCTTGCTGAAGAGGGGTTGTGTGTTTATTCCATTTCTTGTTCCAGCTGAAGTTCTCTGGAGCCATCTGCTGTTAGACTTCTCAACTGCTTCTCAGACAGAACACATGCAGAGGTGCGTGCGTGCACTTGGTGGGTAGTTTGCTGGAGGACAGCTGGAAAAAAGACAGGAAACTAAATATTTGAGTAGGACACATTTTTAAACTTTGGTCTTATTTTTGCATTCAACTAAATGCCATATTACACTGTTGTCAGTCATTTTCCAAATGTACGTACTTCATGCACTGCAAAACAAATCTGTTGGATTAAAATAAAAATGTACACTGGATGTACATATTAAAGTTACTTTCCTGACACACTGCATACTTTATTTACATTCAAAGTGCCCAATTTATGTTCGTTGATTTTTCTATTTAAAAGTTTCATATTTTGATAAGTTCAAATGTTTTGTAGTTAATGTGGCACAATTTTCATTTATCTTTACATTTAAACAAATATATTAAGTAAACAGATCTTAACAGAAATTGAACGTAACCTCCTACAGATTAAGCAAAGGCACCGCTCTTCTGAACAATGTTAAGCACAAAACTCAACAAACTCCCATATTTTAAAGTTTTTCTCGATTGCTTAAACACATGTCTTGAAATTATGCCTCGTATTCTCAAAACAGTAAACAAAAATCCATAACATCTCACCCAATTCTCCAAACATCCTATTGTCAGGTCAAAATGAAGCTCTCTTCTCAAAACCCTTCAAACTTGCTGAAAAACCAAACTTTTCCTGCAGACATGACTTACAAGCCCTCAAAATCACCCACACTGCAACATATTCTCAGACACTGGTGAGATCAATTCAAAACACTGTTACTAAAACTCTTAGTGGGATTCAAGAATAATTTGACAGCTAAGTGTTTATTAGAATATACAACATAAGAGTGCACATAGAGCAAAGTGCAAGAATGAGCTTTAGGAAAAAATTAAAAATAAAACATTACACTACTGTAAAGTAGATGAAGATGATCTTACAAGAGAAGTTCAAAAACCAAAGATCAATATAAACTGGTCATGCAACACAACACGGTACACAACTGCACAAATAACATTTACATTCAGGCATTTAGCAGATGCTTTTATCCAAAGCGACTTACAGAGACGATAAAGGAAACAATACAGTGAAGCAATTTGTCAATAGGAGGCTGTCACGAGCTGGCGTGGCGGAAGAACCCAAATGCAGGCAGCAGCGGTGTTGAAGGGGTTAACAGAGACTTTATTAAATAAGGAACCACATAACAAAAGACCCACAATGGGGGTAACGAGGACAGTACTAATATAAAAACAGAAACAAAAATACTTCCCACAAGGGAGCAAAACAACAGGACAAAATAACAAAACAAAACACAACCAAACGTCAAAGTAAAAGGCAGGGAAGTCCAAAACGTTACTGTTTTTTTCAACTGCTTACACACAAAATGTTTACTTGTCACACAATTTCTGAAACCTGACACTCAAACACCAGAACCACACACCAAATCGGCAAAACCATACACTAATTCTCGACCTTTGACTCAGTTTTCAGTTTCAGTTTCAACACTTTTTTGCAAAACACAACACACAATTCTCTATGTAACACACAAAGATCTTACAGGAAGTATATTGATTTCCTTTTTTAAACACAACCAATCAAAATGCCACACTAATTCATCAGTGCCTCACACTAACTCCTCACACGTGCAAACACTCTTTGCTTTACTTAATACCAACCAATCAGGACTTTAGAAGTGGCCTATAAATAGGCCAAGGGTCAAGTTATAGGTTTTGAACAATGGATGCAAACAATGCAGACAGAGTAAGGGGAGTTGGAGGGAGAGCCAGAGGACGAGACAGTTCAAATTCAAATTCAAATCAAAGAGTTCAAATTAGAGGAGGAGGAGTTGGAAGAGGAGGACGAGGAACAAGAAGAGTGGTCTCGAATGAGATTAGGGCCACAGTCATTGATCATGTGATAAACCACGGTTTACTGTAACAACGAGAGAGGCTGTACAGAGAGTCAAGCCCAATTTGAATTGATTTACAATGGCAGGTATAATTCGAACCTTTAGAAATTAGAACAGGTATGTAACAATCTACTGTTATGTACACATGTTCTAATGTACACAAACAGTAGGCTATAATACCAACCCATTCTCACTCCCAAGGCGTCAAAAACTGAAGCTGGTCAAACGCTTCCCGCGTCACTATAAAGACGCCAACGGTACCCCTAGGCGTAAGCATTTGGACGACTTAGGAACTCCATTGCTTTCAATTGCTTGCTTTATGCGTCAAATAAAGACGCGTATGGCAAATGAGCCTGTTACGTCATCTCAATTTGGTGAGAACGAAATACTAAATCAGTTTATTTTTCTTTTTTTTTGTAAATACTTTAAATGTTATCTGAATACCCCTATATCTCCAGCTTCAACGTTCATAATTTTTTATACATTAATTATATATATTTTTTGTATTATAAATAGGCCTGTTTATTAGCGCTTCCTAATTGTGTATTGTGCTTAAATTTAATGTATTTGTGTTTTGTAGTCTGTAATCTGCGCTATATTTTTTACATTTAATCCCAGTGATATTACTCAATTAATTAAATATATCTACGCTATTTAAATATCATGCATTGAAGTAACGTTACTGTCTCTTTCATTAAGACTTATGTTGGCCGATCAAAACATACCGCAAACTACTACACAACATCACTAGTACATTTTCTACAAAGTTGAATCATTTACAACTTTCTTATACAGTACATTCGAATGTTTATTTTTGGCGAATAAAAATATAACCAACATGTTGTAATAAATTATAAATATACATTTTTAATATTCCTGTTAAATATTTGTTTCCTACCTACCAATAAAGTTTTCTATTCAATATGCTTGGCGGGAATTCGTGACCTTATTGTTAGCATTGTTTGTGACCCCATCGGATTTCCTTGCTACGGTAACCCTGATAGCACACATACATCTGGTTTACGTCTATTTGACGTCTGCATTTACATCTGCAAGACATCTACAATACATAGTTTGCTCATCTGCAATACGTCTCGGAGATGTCTGCTGTCAGACGTCATATAGACATCTAGAAGATGTCTGTAAGATGTTTATGATTTAGAATGGATGTACAACAGCTCTTTGATGTTTAGCAGATGTTTTTAAGCAGCAGATCTCCAGATCTTTAGCAGATGTATTACAGACGTTCAGACGTCTTGCAGATGAGCAAACTATGTATTGCAGATGTCTTGCAGATGTAAATGCAGACATCAAATAGACGTAAACCAGATGGATTGTGCTATCTGGGAAGCTATTTAGATAATGAATTTAAGATTTTGTATTTAAAAGTTAACATTTTAAGTTACCATTGCTCGTAATGTGTATAATTAAAGTAACGTTACTCATGATTGTTTTGTATTGTTGAGAGAATAAACGCTATAAGTTACTGATGTGCAGACCAATACACGTCAAGTTAAGTTGTTAGCATGTTAGCAAATACGTTATATATTTGGGGCTATGTTCTTCACATTTAGCTTAGCTGTGCATCTATATTTTTTACATGTTTATGAAACCCAGCGAAGTTAATACTGTACATGATGGACTTTGAGGAAGAGTTGATGAGTGCTGATGAGCTTCTTGAAAGCTTACGAGCTCAAGAGGTAAAATTAAGTAACATTTTAAAGTTATTTAAAAATGTGTTTCTAATAGCACGTATCAATGCGAATTTCAAAATATTCTCTTAATGTTCACAATTGCTTCTACTTTTTGTTTAATAATATGTACTTAACAGCAATATGAAATTGTTATTTCTTGAACTTCATAGCTATATTTTTGTTATGCTTCTAGGCGACACTAGTTAAAAGCTCTAAGCAACCTCCACCTTCAACACCAACTGTTCAGTGGAGAAAAAGAGACAGCTAAGGTGAAGTTATTTACAAACATTCAAGGGCCAGAAGAGCAACTGTAAAAAGTAAGTATAATGTACTACTGTATATGCATATGAGAATGAAACGTATAGAATTTTCAACAGCCCAAATGTATTTGGATGTACCTGTTAGCCATGCAGTAATGTGGTCTAAAAAGTATGTATAACTGTTCTTTCATTTTGTAAATAGGAAAAAGTGGCCACCACAACAAAAATTCTGGTAATGTTTCTAAATCTAGACAATATGTGTTTACATATACCTTTAGCCACTTTATTACTCACTGTCTTTCTGTTACTAATATATTTAGCTGGTCCACTTGTTCCTGAAAATGATGTTGGCCCTGCAGAAGCCTGTGTAACAGCTGGTATAGTATATACTGAATCAGACTTATACATTGTGAATAGCATTCAAGTAATGATTTTTTTAAATAAATGAATTATTTGTATGGTTTTATGAATCTGATTTAGATGGTATTCTTGAATAGCTACACAGGCTGTTGGACACTCAGGAGGATGATGCTAATGATATCCTCATTCAAGATCATCATACTCCTTCTGCATCCAATGACTGGGCCATCAGAACTGCAATAAGGGAAGAGAGATGGAAAGAAGTTCGATCTTCTCTTGTAGAGAACATGTTGAAAGAGGAGGATGCAAGGTCCTCAATCTGCCAACAGTGCAGTTCAAATGCAGCTGTTGTGCGCTGTAGGGACTGCCTTTGTGATACACACAAAGTATGTACACAACTGTGTAATGTTTTTGCTTTATTTTCTTCGGTTTATTTGTATTGTTTTAAGTTCATTCACCACATTATTTCTTAATGCAGTGTTTATGTGCAAGCTAACTATTGCATATTGAGCTACAAAGAGAGAAAAATAAAGGACTCTTATTTTGGCATTCTGACTGGGGAGTCGCAGACAGAACGACAAACTGCGAATGCGTCCTCAGATCAGCAGAGGAGCTGTGAAAGAGCAGATGCGACTCTCCCGTTCTTCTGACACTATTCCTGTTTTACAGGTAACAGCAGAGATTAATAGAGAAACCTATATCAATAGTACTGCGGTTGCATTGTTACAATGTTTGGTGAATGTTAAGTGATAATTGTGATGCAGTTTGAGAATTTGTTGTCTGTGTAATGTGATGTTCACACTAATGTGAAGAAAAGTAATTTAAGTATGCTCCAGTGATCATTATATCTGACTGTTGTGTTGTATTACGTATTTTTGGGTCACAAAATGTTTGACTGTTTAGGTTAATGTGTTAATTAATAGCGTTAAGTATCTCTGGGAGGCTCACTCTGTGGTCGCGTTTGGCGCGCTTTATGGTCACGTGACCACTCACTGATGAAAGCATGGAGAGAGGCTGAATCTGTAGTGATCCATTATAAATGTACTTCTAGGGGAAGAAAAAGAGTGAATTGCGGTTCACATTGGTTTTAAGAAGCAAGAGTAGTTTGAAATATTCAAGTTTACAGTTAACATGATGAGTAACTTCATATAAAATCACTTTGTGGTTGGTAATAACATTATTGCGGTTTATAAGATGTCTGCTGAGTATTAAGTTGTTAACCGAAAATGGTAATATGAAGAAAGGGAACAAGAAAGTGACAGTATGTGATTTATTTTGATGTTGGTGACACTCAAGTGCTGTACATAGAAAAAGAATGTAAAGAAATGCTTTAAAAGCAATTGTTTGGACTGGAATTGTACTGATTGTGCATTAAATAAAAAGATCAGCAGAGGAGCTGTGAAAGAGCAGATGCGACTCTCCCGTTCTTCTGACACTATTCCTGTTTTACAGGTTACAGTAATCTGTCTGCGGGGTCTCTGAAAGCGGGGCCTGCAACACCTTCCTTATCCTTTTCTTTGTGGAGACTGTGATGAGCAAAGGCATGGCAGTTTCTTCGCACTCCATAATAGGGATTCCCTGGTCTCAGGCTTTATTCAGCCTTTACCTCCTTCTAAAGGATTCATGCAGGCAGCTGGTCAAATTTCTGTTAAACAACTTGGTAAAATAATATTTTAATCTTATTAATGCGATTTATTTTCTTAATATTAGATATTTTATGTGTGTCTGTGTGTTGCACAGTTCGACTGCTGCCTGTAGAAATACCAGCCTGTATTTGTGATTGCAGTAATGGGACAGTCCTTGTTTCTTCTGCCAGGCCCATGATCCTGATTACTATGAATGGAAAGGAATCTTTTACATATATTTTTAAGATAGTTATTACTTTTATAAATCTTATCTTGTATAGCTTGTTTTCCTTCTTTAGGTCGTTACAACCTTACCATGCCTCACTTGTCCTGTGCTGTGTGTGGATATTCACGCGGGCCATCCTTATCAGAACTTCAGACGAGTGGTTACTGGCCTGGCAACATTCCTGCAAGTACACTGTATAACACAGATGTGCTTGTCTCGTTTAGAGAGATGAAAATGGCATCACCAGGGATGTCTTATCAAGCATTTGTTAAAATGCTTGATGAGAAAACAAAACTCTTTGGTCGTGTAAGTAATTTTTTGAAATAATTATTTCTTTGACAGCAGGAGAATTTTTTGTCTATTAATTATGTTTCTGTCACATTAAATATCTTAACTTGGCTATTATGAAGGCATTTCTCAATATGACAATTACAGTTTTTCTTAATATTATGCTGACTTTACATTAAGAGCAAAGGACTTCAAACAAGCCTTTTAACCTTAATGACATGTAGTGAACAGTTTTTGTCTAATTGCAGTTTAGTAAAATGAGCACTTTAAATAACACGGATTAAAACAAAAAATATTGTTCAGTGAAAAACTGTATTACAAGTGCTGGTTTTTTTTTGCTGTTTATTTCAGAGTGGAAAGATATCGACCAATGTATTCAGCTGCAGTTTCAATGAATGGGTTGCAGCAAGATATGAAGTGGAGAAGATGTGCCAGGAGGAGTTTTTCACTTGTCCAGCATGCACTCCAGACATGCTAGCTGTGTCTGTTGATGGAAATCGCAAACACTATCGTTTTAAAAATACAGCAAGGTATGTTTTTTTATTCAATTGATTTATTTGTTGAATGAAACAAAATATACAGTAAGCTTTGAATGTTTTATTCAACAGCACAGAGAAAAGGGGACTATTTGACCAACTTTTTATACAGAGTGATGTGGAGGTGTCTGGCTTTGTGGACTTTATTCACAAAAACAATAATCACGTTAGTATTATTATTATGTTCACAGATTTTACTTGGTATTTTCTTTGTTACATTTTTTTTAAATATTACACATTATTTACACTGTTTATTTCTAAAAACACATTACTTAGTTAAACATATCCAGAAAAATAATTAAAAAATGGAACATATCCAGTAGATATGTTAATTTAAATGGCATTAGTTGTGTAAAGGTAAATGTGAGTTGTGTCCCAAATGACATTCTGTGCACTTAACCATCTACTATGAATTTTAGAAGGGTAGTATTGTCCCAGAAATATATTGGGTTCCCAGACAAGAGTAAATAATGTCAATCGCACAACACACAAAAAAGATGCTACATTAGTACATGTAATTACTATTCATCTGCTTTGCCCAACATGAAATATA
>NW_026634104.1:32634-41962 GCF_024868665.1 Triplophysa rosa
GACTTCAAACAAGCCTTTTAACCTTAATGACATGTAGTGAACAGTTTTTGTCTAATTGCAGGTTTCTAAGATGAGCGCTTTAAATAACACGGATTAAAACAAAAAATATTGTTCAGTGAAATACTGTATTACCAGTGCTGTTTTTTTTCTGTTTATTTCAGAGTGGAAAAATATCGGCCAATGTATTCAGCTGCAGTTTCAATGAATGGGTTGCAGCAAGATATGAAGTGGAGAAGATGTGCCAGGAGGAGTTTTTCACTTGTCCAGCATGCACTCCAGACATGCTAGCTGTGTCTGTTGATGGAAATCGCAAACACTATCGTTTTAAAAATACAGCAAGGTATGTTTTTTTATTCAATTGATTTATTTGTTGAATGAAACAAAAATATACAGTAAGCTTTGAATGTTTTATTCAACAGCACAGAGAAAAGGGGACTATTTGACCAACTTTTTATACAGAGTGATGTGGAGGTGTCTGGCTTTGTGGACTTTATTCACAAAAACAATAATCACGTTAGTATTATTATTATGTTCACAGATTTTACTTGGTATTTTCTTTGTTACATTTTTTTTTTAAATATTACACATTATTTACACTGTTTATTTCTAAAAACACATTACTTAGTTAAACATATCCAGTAAAATAATTAAAAAATTGAACATATCCAGTAGATATGTTAATTTAAATGGCATTAGTTGTGTAAAGGTAAAATGTGAGTTGTGTCCCAAATGACATTCTGTGCACTTAACCATCTACTATGAATTTTAGAAGGGTAGTATCGTCCCAGAAATATATTGGGTTCCCAGACAAGAGTAAATAATGTCAATCGCACAACACACAAAAAAGATACTACATTAGTACATGTAATTTACTATTCATCTGCTTTGCCCAATATGAAATATATATATATACAGTATATATAAGTGTGTGTTTGTGTGTGTGTGCTGTAGGTTTCAGGGAGAGGACTGTGTGGAGCATCACACTGGACAGCAGCAAAAGAATCATCCAAAAAATCAAGCAGTAAACTGGATGAGGAGGGATTAGAAATCGCTGTATGTCGCCATGGAATTCTCCTCATGGCCTTAAATATGTTTCGAGGGGAAATATTTGCATACCCACTTTTTCTTCAGAAAAAAACTTGCAGAAAGGTCACAAGGAAACATCAAATTCTTTTGCTCGGATGTCGCTTGCAAGTACTTCCCATATCTACAAAGAGTATCTAAAAACTGCCCCGAGCTTCAGTCTTTACTGGACATGCTCCCTTTTCTGTCTGTAATGCATGCTAAAGCGCACTCTTGGAAATGTGAGGTATATAACCTTGTGTCAAAATATGTGCATTTAGAAGAAATACACAACCTTACACAAATACACAACTGCTTTTTTTCTTGGATTTTAAAACTTTAGGTCAAGTATGGTGGTGCCTATCAGGAAGGAGCTGGGTCAACTATTGGTGAAGAAGTGGAACAGGTGAACAGTTTTATATCTAGGATTGCTATTACTACCAAGTACATGTCGAAATCAGGTATGTTGAATGCAGGTATGATTAATATATACTGACTTTTAATAATATACATACTAAGATATATTTATTTTGTGTGTGTGTATGCATGCATGCGTTGCGTGTACACATGACTCCTATATTTCTGTGCAGGTCGTGCAGACATGATTACAATGCAGGCCATGTCCTGGAATAAGCGTAAGCTTCTCAATTTGGGACAGGCTTTAGTTCATTGATATTTAAAGGTATAACTTTCTTCTGTCATATCTTGAAATTGGTATTTCTAAGTTTTACAGATTACTGATTCATAACTAAATTAAATGATGGTTTTGTAATTAGACCTTAAGTTTGGTTTCTTTTAGACTCAAAAAGCTTTGCAAGAGCAACAGTGCATCTTGGGTGCACTAAAGACAGAGCTGGATCTGCATGATGATTGTGTAGTTCATCAGTGGGTTTCAGACATACAGCAGTGGGCTGAAGGTATTATTTTGACTTGCTTTGTTATAATTTTGATCATTGACCGGTAATGAATAAGGTTTCTTTTGTGCATTTTCTTGTGTAGAAAATGACAGATATGGAAGTGGTGATCTGAAAAGATTACAAGAGGAAATAGAGGGGCTGACAGTGAGCATCAAAAGGCGAACACAGCGTCTGTACAGTCAAACAGGTAAAACATATCACATCATTGGAAATTTACCATGTTATTTTTAAACTATTACAGTTACGTTTGTTACTACAAAAGTAAAAGACGTTACTGTGCTTACTGAATTATAAAACTGAATTCCATTCAGATAGCAACAAGCGTCGCCACTCTTTGCGTCATCGAAGGAATGAGGAAAAGAAGAAGCTGGCTGCTGCAGTGGAAGAATACAACAGCATTGCCGATTCTTCACAGCAGCTTGGTTCAGTTGAAGACTTCTTTATAGCTGAGACTGTTGCTTGGCCATGGCAAATTCCCGGAAATACTGGTATGCCACAAGTGATCTTTACGTTCCTAATTTCACAAACATGTAGTAGTACTGTATATGTTTTCTTTTTTGTTAACTTTAACACATAATATTTTATACATTTCAGAATCTGTGCCTTTTCTCACCAAGAGGAAGGTGTTTGACCGAGTGATGGCAGTAAGACGACTTCAGGAAGAAAAAAGTCTCATTTGTAAGGAGATGCAACAGCACTGGATGGTCCTGACACAAAAGTCGTCCAAGCTTGAAGCACTGATCAGTGAAATAAGTTCTAAAAGTGAGAAAGTCTTTACACATTCGTTAATTTATTTTGCTGTAATATGTTGACCAATTTGCACACAAACAACACGCTACCTTATTTCAATTTCAGATATACAGTTAAGTCTTGGATGCTTCTTTACCATTATAGTTCGGCTTACATTTGTGTAGTGTTATAAAACTGAAACAGGAAGGGACCAGTATTGTTTGTCTTGCTAATTGCTCTTTAGCATTGTATTTTTGTTTATATATCCTTCTGTGTTTTCCAGCTGTTATTTCTACCCTCTCTGACGCTGCACGCAAGGGGCTCCTGTGCATTGTTCGAAAGAAACGACATGATCTGAAACATTTAATGCAGCTTGTAAGGGCAGGCTATATGAACATTTTCAGCCAAGAAGACATGATGTCTGAAGAATCTGAGCTTGAACAGGAAGAGGAAGTACAAAAGGAGCTCTCAGAAAGCAACAGCAGCTCAGATGATGACTAAAATTTACAGTAAATAAGTTGAATATATTAAGGCACATTTAACTTCTGTAAATGGAAAACCAAAAATTCATGATGTATGATGCTAGGTGTTGACTTTACACAATTATGCACTTCATAAACAGATTTTTTTCAGCACAAGTGACATTCTATATGTAACCATGTAATGAGTTTGTAGCGTTTTTCAAAAAATGTTGTTTTCTCTGCTGGTTTGTGTATCCCCTGCATATTATACTATATGCACATTTTTACACATTAACATGATGATAAAGCACGCTTGTTGTTCATGTATTCATCATTTGGTCCTCGATTTATGCTGTTTTAAAGTCAGTAAAGTCTGAATATATACAGTACTGTATGTTTTGTTTGTTTCTTCATTGGTGGGAAAAGTTGTTCACACAATGACACATTTGTGTTTGTCCTACTTATTAGCCTTTTCAGAAAACATCTCCTGTCCATACTGTTCAAGATGATTTTCCAAATAAATTAATATTTAAACGATTATATGCTACAATTTAGATTTATGAAAACATCATTATATTTATTAAAATGTAAGTATAACACGGTTAAGGAAATTTAAGGGTGTCTCACAGCCATAGCTAGTATATTTATATAATATGTTTGGCACTGGACTTAACCACAAACCGTATGCTTAAAGTGAATAAAATATAATTGGGATAAGCATAGAGGCCTGTTCTCAACCTAAAAAAGACCACAGGTTTTATTACTTTGGTCATGTTTAGATCTAGAGTCACCCATTTAATCATGGGCTGTTGTAATATTACCGCTCAGAATACCCAAACAGTTCCTATTCATTATTAGGATAACATTTAAAAGTACAAGAACAAAATTCATTTTTTTTGTATGGGGAAATTGCATCAAGACAGCATGAACAGCATGGTAACCTCTTGGTAACAAATGAGCATCTTTAATAAAAATTGGTCTTGTCATACATTGGTAAATTACAAAGTAGAGATACCAATGTACAGTCTATACACATACAGTAATATGACATCATTTTAATATTTGAATTAGTGCCCCACTATCCTGCTGAACAGCATGACCCTATAAAAGAGACCACAGAATGCCCCTGATATGCTTTAATTATGGCCAGGGTGTTTCAGACAAATCACAGAAAAAAACCTGAAACGATTACTTTAAAGAACACTTAACATATGATACATAAGATAGCATGCTGTAATAACATAATTCAACTTTAGTATAATACGTCCCATTCCTAATTCTAATCCTATGTTGCTAACAGCTTTTGAATTTGTTTATTATTAATAATCCTAATATTGGTTTATTCAGGTTTAAGTGAACTGTTGCTCTGAGGTCATTCTGTGATCACATTCTCCAAAAAAAATTTCTACATGTGCTGTTTTCCTCTATAATCCAATGACAGTCACTTCAGGTGTACATGAGGAACTACATTTTCTATATACTGTAGGTGAAAGTGATCATGTGAATGTACAGTATATGTCTGTTGCCTTGCAGATGTCCGGCTTCCATGTTCTCACCAAAACGCTGCACTAGGCTGGAATTTGTGAATCCCTCATATGTAAAGCATAATAGAAAACGAATGGAAATAGAGATGGTTATATACTATAGTTCCCATGTATTTTATGTGTGTACACTTAAGACCGTCAAATGTATATTCTTACGTTTTTGCATCATAGGCATACCATATCTTTGGGGTATTTAGGTTAGTCAGTTTCGGAGCAAATTTCGTTTTAAAAAGTTAGAAGTTTATGCTTCGGAGTATATACACAGCAAAGTTTAGTTTGAGTGACAACCGTGTTTTAGTGTGCACTATAACAGTCATTAAACTACAGTATACTGTATACTTGGAAGCATGAAAATGCTGCAATGTACTAAAACATGGATATCTTACATACAACAATTACCAAATCGTCACGTAAAGTTTGAATATTTTTGTAATTAAACGCAAGAAAAAACACAATGTTCCAATGATTCATAATTTATTCACCAGATATTAAAGAGTTATTTACCAAAAGTCATTTTAATACATTTTTAGAAAATATAATCAATTTGTAGAAAAAAAAATCAGATGAACAGTTACAGACTGTAAAAGCTTATTTAAGCAAAGATATTGTGGTGTCATAGGTCCTTAGGGCAACTCCAATAACATGGCACATGAAATTTTATTCTCTGAATAAGTGATTGTATGGCTCCCAGGTGTCCGTCCATTTCTTCCCACTGCAAAATAGTAAAACAAACAAATGTAATTTAATTATATACTGTACAAGTTTACAGAATTGGTAACATGCAATTATACGTTTAAGTATTCAAAATCGAATGACATCTTCAATGGCAACTATTTTTGCCTTCAGTTAAGGAAAGTTATGTAATAAAAGTAAATAACGGTGACTTACTGTGAATAGATAAATATTTAAGCTTGAAACATAATACTTACTACATGAAAATAAAAAGTATTGTAAGGCATGCAAGATAAATAATCATTATTGTGAATGTACATGCATGTACGATGTCCTTTCTCTTGATATTTGTATATTTTGTTGAAGTTTTTGAAAAAAATTTTTGTTGAATTTTTTTTCTTACAACCCCATTTACAAAAAAGTTGGGACACTGTAAAATGTAAATAAAACCACTGAATAAATTAAATTGGAAAAGGTCACAAACCCATCCGTTATTCACAATAGAACAGAGAAAACAGTTTGGAAAAAAACTGGAAATGTACCATTTTAAGAATAGAGTATGGTCGTTTTTAAAATTTGATGGCAGCAACATGTCTCAAAAAAGTTGGGACAGGGCAAGAAAAAGGCTGGAAGTGTAGAAAAAAAACTAGAGGAACATTTTGCAAGTAACATGATTATAAGTATAAAAAAAGTATATTAGAGGTTTTATCTATATATCAAAACATCACGTCTTCAGGTGTTAAACTGGCAAGGCCTTACACAATTTAAAACATTTTGTGCATCAAACTGCAAAAATGACAAAGAGCACCTAGGACTGTTGAACAGCTAGAATCATGTATTAAACATGATTTTACTTAAAATTTTACTTAATTAATATTGCATATAGGAATTTATAGTCTGTTATATTTGACCTGTGCTTCTCTCTCCTTTATCCTAAATGTGTGCTCTCACTGTGCGTGCTGTCGTGTGTGTGTGTGTGTGTGTGTGTGTGTGTGTGTGTGTGTGTGTGTGTGTGTGTGTGTGTGTGTGTGTGTGTGTGTGTGTGTGTGTGTGTGTGTGTGTGTGTGTGTGTGTGTGTGTGTGTGTGTGTGTGTGTGTGTGTGTGGTGTGTGTGTGTGTGTGTGTGTGTGTGTGTGTGTGTGTGGTGGTGTGTGTGTGTGTGCGGTGTGTGTGTGTGTGTGCGTGCGCATGCCGGTTGTCCGTGGTTAGTAGTGATTGCCGATATTTAGTGTGTCTGTAGGTTGAGAATTTGTGTGTGTGGAGTGTTTTGTATGTGGGTATGTCTGTCTTCTGTGTTTTCAACCTTTTCTTGTTTTTGCAGGTACAACTTTAATTATTTTGCTTATAGTCAATATGTCTCATGTACAGCTGCTTTGTAACAATGAAAATTGTAAAAGCGCTATATAAATAAAGTTGAGTTGAGTTGAGTTGAGTTGAGTTGAGTTGAGTTAAACACAAATTGGACCACATTAACTCCCAAAACAGCTCTACTCAATTTCCAGATTCATACATACTGTTGGTGAAGCGATGCTATAGAGTGGTAAACATGGCCCCCATCCCAAATTTTTTTGGAAATGTGGTTGTATCTATTATTTTATGTACTTTCAGCTGTCATTGTAAAGCACCAATATACCAAAAGAAAAATGGCACAGTTTATATGCAACACTGTACATACCATCCCGAGCAAGGCTTCCATCTAACTTTAACCTCTTCAACACCCTTTAAGAAACAGAAGCAGAATTAATTGTTAGTTTTAAACTGACAAAATACTTTGAGTTTAATCTTACGTCATTTGATGTCCTTCTCCTTAAGATCTTGTCGTATGGAAAAGTTTTGAGATTGGGGTGTACTTGGCATTCTACAACAGAAAATATAACTATTAGGACATTGTTACACTTTGAATTGTTACAATTAGACCACAAATTTAGAACACAGCTGAAGTTTAAATAAATCTAAATCAATATCTTGAACTATTATGCTGAATTTATAGTAGTTGTACAGTATTGTGCAAAAGTCTTAGCATACAATTATCCCTACGAAATGTTTTAAGACAGTTATTTTTATTTTACTGTAGTGTCTGTAGGAAATGTAAATTTACATTTCCAAGCATTCCTTTTGTCATTATTTGTGATAATCCAGTGAGATTTTTGTATGTACACGGAGTCTGACAACAATAGATTTGCTCCACACAGAGATGTTGTCTTGTCATCATCTAGTCTGTTCATTATTACATTAAGAAATAGAAAAAATGAGAGAGACTAAATCCAGAAGACCTGTGGCAATGTCTCCAAGACACTTGAAGAAACCAACCTGCAAAGCTACTTAAAAAAAAAAAAAAAGTAAGTCTAACTAGGACCAAGGCGGCTTTAAACACATACGGCAGTCACACCAAATATTGATTTGATTGAGTTAATAGAAGGTAATTGATAAATACATTGATTTATGACATTATTTTTATTATCAAGCGTCCCCACTTTACAGATTACAGAAAAGTGCCAAAACCTTTTCACTCTACTGTATATTTGCAGGTGCTCTTGGAGACATTCCCACAGGTCTTCTAGATTTAGTCTGTCTCTCATTTTTTCTATTTCTTAATGTAATAATAAACAGACTAGATGATGACAAGACCACATATCTGTGTGGAGCATATCTATTGTTGTCAGACTCCGTGTACATACAAAAATCTCACTGGATTATCACAAATAATGACAAAAGGAATGCTTGGAAATGTAAATTTACATTTCCTACAGACACACTTCAGCAAAATATAAATAACTGGCTTAATACATTTTGTTGGGTGAAAATGCTAAAACGTGCCCAAGACTTTTGCACAGTACTGTATGTACATATTGTACGTAAACACTGTATTCAGAAAATCCACTGAAAAAACTACACATTGTAGGTAAACATTTAACTGCTTTTCTTATGTATGATTACAATGTTGCTAGGATAGACTCCCTCAAGGACTGGTCAGTCCATTGGAAGGCTCACATACACTCACTGAAAATTTAGTACCACCAATCTATCTGCTGCATGCTAGAAAGGCTTTTTTGTATTTAGCTCTTATATAAATCAAAATTGGTATTACCTGTTTGTTTATAAAGCCATTTACTTTGTTTGCCTCTTGGACGTGGATTTATTGTGCCATAACTCTCTTTAAATACCCACATACACAAAATAAATAGAGCAGTCAAAAAGATCATAAAATCTAGATCAAAACTAAAGCAATACATTGATTTAACTAAAATAGGGAATTTGGGTTTATTATACCAAACAAAGATCATATGTCCCACAAGTTTGTGAAAAAGTCACCTGAATCTTTGACGGTAACTCTGGAAGCAGAAGTTACAGTATAGGCGGTAGCAGGAGTGCTTGGAGAGCTAAGAGAAAGGGTGTGTAAAGATGGTATGGAACACGTGGATGAAGGTGGTGGAGGAGGAAGAGTGCAAGAGGAAGTGGTAGGAGGAAGAAGGGTGATGTAAGAGGAGGTAGAAGGAGGAATGTTGGAAGTAGGCCGAGAAAAAGAAAGGCTGTTGAAGGACGAGGTAGGATGAAGATGTTTGGGGAAAGAGAATGCAGGAGGAAAAAGGTTGGAGGAGAAAAAAGTAGAGATAGGAGGAGGAGTGTATAAAGAAGGTGGTGGTTGAGGAAGACTGCAGGAAGAAGAGGTGGAAGAAAGAAGAGAGATATAAGAGGAGGTACAACTCAACTCAACTTTATTTTTATAGCGCTTTTACAATTTTCATTGTTACAAAGCAGCTGTACATGAGACATATTGACTATAAGCAAAATAATTAAAGTTGTACCTGCAAAAACAAGAAAAGGTTGAAAACACAGAAGACAGACATACCCACATACAAAACACTCCACACACACAATATGCACACGTACTAACACACATAGACATAGAGACACACACACACACACGGATGCGCACGCACAC
>NW_026634104.1:44282-62189 GCF_024868665.1 Triplophysa rosa
TGTGATCACATGTGAAATGTGTGTTTTTGGAACATTTTGGTGTGAATTCCATGTGAATTCCCACGTGAAACCCATGGGATAACATATGCGACATGTCTCCACATGTGATCACATGTTCTTCACGTCACCACATGTTGCACATGTCATCCCATGGGTTTTTACGCGTTATCCCATGGGTTTCATGTGGGAATTCACATGGAATTCACACCAAAATGTTCCAAAAACACACATTTCACATGTGATCACACATGTTTTTTGCACATGTTATATACATGTGATCACATGCGAAAAACATGTGAAATTCATGTGTCTTTTCTGTAAGGGTATTGTTGTCAGACTCCCTGTACAAAATATAAATAACTGGCTTAAAACATTTTGTTGGGTAAAACGTGCCTAAGACTTTTGCACAGTACTGCATGTACATATTGTACGTAAACACTGTATTCAGAAAATCCACTGAAAAAACTACACATTGGAGGTAAACATTTAACTGCTTTTCTTATGTATGATTACAAAGTTGCTAGGATAGACTCCCTCAAGGAATGGTCAGTCCATTGGAAGGCTCACATACACTCACTGAAAATTATACCGCCAATCTATCTGCTGCATGCTAGAAAGGCTTTTTTGTATTTAGCCCTTATTATAAATCAAAATTGGCATTACCTGCTTGTTTATAAAGCCATTTACTTTGTTTGCCTCTTGGACGTGGATTTATTCTGCAAGAACTCTCTGTAAATACCCACATACACAAAATAAATAGAGCAGTCAAAAAGATCATAACAAAATCTAGATCAAAACTAAAGCAATACATTGATTTAACTAAAATAGGGAATTTGGGTTTATTATACCAAACAAAGATCATATGTCCCACAAGTTTGCGAAAAAGTCACCTGAATCTTTGACGGTAACTCTGGAAGCAGAAGTTACAGTATAGGCGGTAGCAGGAGTGCTTGGAGAGCAAAGAGAAAGGGTGGGTAAAGATGGTGTGGAACACGTGGATGAAGGTGGTGGAGGAGGAAGAGTGCAAGAGGAAGTGGTAGGAGGAAGAAGGGTGATGTAAGAGGAGGTAGAAGGAGGAATGTTGGACGGAGGCGGAGAAAAAGGAAGGCTGTTGAAGGACAAGGTAGGATGAAGATGTTTGGGGAAAGAGAATGCAGGAGGAAAAAGGTTGGAGGAGAAAGAAGTAGAGGTAGGAGGAGGAGTGTATAAAGAAGGTGGTGGTTGAGGAAGACTGCAGGAAGAAGAGGTGGAAGAAAGAAGAGAGATATAAGAGGAGGTACAAGGAGGAATGTTGGAAGAAGATGACGGAGAAGTAAGGGTGTAGAAACAGGAGGTAGGAGGAAGAGTGCATACAGAAGGTGGTGGAGGAAGAAGAGCACAGGTAGAAGGGGCAGGAGGAAGAAGGCTGATGTAAGATGTGGTAGGAGAAGGAAGGTCAAAGGAAGAGGATGCAGGAGGATGAATGTAAAAGGAAGAGGCAGGAGAACCTCTTCGTTGGAGGAAGATGGAGAAGGAGTAAGGGTGTCGAAAGAGGAGGTAGGAGGAGGAAAGTTGGAGGAAGGAGATGGAGTAGGAACAGTGTAGAAAGAGGAGGTAGGAGGAAGAAGGTTGGAGGAAGGAGATGGAGTAGGAACAGTGTAGAAAGAGGAGGTGGGAGGAGGAAGGTGATGGAGTAGGAACAGTGTTGAAAGAGGAGGTAGGAAGAATAAGGTTGGCGGAAGAAGATGGAGGAGGAGAGGAAGTCTGGTGCTGGCAGACATCAGGGTCAATTTCAGCAGTAGTGTGATTCTGAATCCTTTCGTATTCTGGAAGTGTTCCGGGAAAAGTCTTGAAAAGTTAAACATTTCTTTGGATACACGAAAGACTATGAAGATCACACAAACAAATGACTTACTTTTAATAAAGTACTCATAGAGGCTGGTCATTTTGTCAAAGATGTTTTGAAGAGGCCCCTTAGCACAGGGACTGATGGAAGTAATGACTTCGGCTAAAAAACCTTTCTTCTGCTCTTTTGAAATGAACAAAGCTGGTTTATAGCCTAGTACCTCCAATTTCTTAAACTGTAAAACAGAGACAAAAGTATAGTAGAATACACATCAATCCATCCATAACAGTTAGTAGGGACATCCCAAACAATTATTTTGCAAATTATTATTGTAATACTACAGTAGCAAAACTAGACTTACAGCAGAGATCTGTAACCCTGCTCCTACCATCCTGCAAAATGCAGCTCCAACCCTGTTTCAGCACACCTGTCTGTAATTATCAAGCATTCCTGAACACCTTGATTAGATGCTTCAGGTGTGATTGATTGGGGTTGGAGTAGGGATGGGTTGCTCGACACCCTGTGTCGACACACGTATCGAGTTTTCGACACACTAGTGCTTCGAAACAGTGTTCCAGAGCATTGCTTGAAATGAGTATGTCACGTGACCTGAGGAAACGAAGCTTCTTTGAACCATAGGAATGTTATAATTATATATTTAATTTATATAATTTTATCATTTTGTATTGCTAATTAAAGTACTATTTAAAACCATGACATGTTAATGTCTGTTGTCAAAAAGTAAATTGCAGGTTTAACACTGTTCCCAAAAAGCAGAGGTGGACATTAACGAAGTAAATTTGCCTGAGTACTGTACTTAAGTACACTTTTTGAGTATCTGTACTTTACTTGAGTATTATTTTTTCTGAGTACTTGTACTTTAACTTGACTATATTTGAAAGACAAATATCATACTTTTTACTCCACTACATTTATAAAAAGGTCCAAAAGTAGAAAATGGTTTCTATGCAGCGGGGTTTCCTGTGTGCACAATTTATCTGGCTTGCGATCTGCCAGGACCTTTTACTGTTTTTCTAAGCTCGCGGTTTTCCCTATATGGGGATCTACAGACCTGGAGCAGGCAGTTTTACGCCACAAGCAATTTTGCGCCCAGGCAGTTTTACGCCACTGTTGTTCCTTATTTGTCCAGTAGGGAGAGTTGAACCACAAAATAGACTCACTCTACTTCAAAATGTTCTTAATCCTCCTGTCAAACTGCTCCCGCTCACTGATAAAAGAAAGTTTAAAGTTGTAGACAAAATTGTTATTGGAAATAATGGCAGGATGTCATGCTTGACCATTTCTCCTTTATAGCATCCTTACAGACCTTGTATGTCAATGACTTGTAGAAATTTCTCCTCAGCCTCCAGCATGGTGAGATTTTACAAACCAGCAAGGGAACAGATGATGGACTATCAAAGAAAGAGTTAAGTCAAGATGGGTCACACCCCAAACAAGTAGTATCATTTCAGTATCAAAATTATTTTTTTGTACAACAAAACTGAGTGTCCTTTCTACATTAACCAATCAAACCAAGCAATTACAAAATAAATCTGAGGAGCACAGCTAACACAGGACCCACCTCTGGAAAAAGGACATCCATAATAAACTTGATCGTGTCACTGTGAGTCTGTGTGGGTGTCCTGTCCAGAAATGAAGTGAGGTGAAAGTAAGTCATCAGTTTGGTCCTGATTGTCAACGTACACAGGCACAAGCATGGTTTTGGCAGAAGGATTGCAAAATATGTCAAGCCACTTTGATTTCTTTTGGCCACTGATGATGGACTGTGCAAAGAAAATTGAGAATGTCATTAAAACATTGCCACATATGTCTCTGTAAGTCATTTATGTATTTATTAGACAAGCTATTGGTTAAAAGTGCAGTAAATATGTAAAATGCATTCTTGAACACATTTTTATTATTTCCAAGTATTATTACAGATGAGATCAATAACATCACAACATAATAGGCCTAATTAGCCAGCCAACAATTGCTATTAAGAAAACAAGATACACGATTAATTGAGCACTAAATCACAAACATGATAAACCCACATTAGGTGCACATAAATTTTAATTAGGATCATTAAGCTATTTTAACAAAAATGTATTTATATGTACATTACATAATATGATCATTTATTTTATTCCATATGGGAATAAAGTTTTCAATTTGAGTTTGAACATGTTTGTGGTTGTTGGTGCTCGATTATTGATCTTTTGTTTTCTTAATACACATTTAAGAAAATTGTTTGCTGGCTAAATATTATGTTGACTGTGATGTTCTCACCTGTGATTAATTGTTAGTTCGGAATATGGGGCTCTCCATTTTGTAGGAAGTTGTAACAACTTAAAATAATAAATAACTCAAGTATGTGTGCAGCTAAATTAAAATGGTTTACATATAAGCCTACTGTAGTAATGTTATGTATTAATGCAAGTAAACAGGGTCACCCTTACGAAAATANTAAAGCAATGTAAGTCGCTTTGGATAAAAGCGTCTGCTAAACGCGTAAATGTAAAATGTCTTATTTCCAGCAGCGGTAAAGGGTTAAAGATCTCTGGCTTCACGTCAAGAGCTCTCTGATTCCCCACAGCTCTCTCTCGCTCTCTCTCTCTCTCTCTCTCTCTCTCGCTCTCTCTCTCCCCGGGTCCATGTTGAGTTGATGTGTTGTGCTGCTGGGTCATTTCAGGCCACGTCTGTCCGATCAGAGGAACAAACCCTGCCGTTACGGCCATATCTGTTCTACAGACACTCGCACAGGACGCACAGAAGGCGTCGCGTCGCGTCGCAGCGCGTCGAGGTGAGGCGTTATTTCCTGTGTTTTGACGTCAAGCGTACGAATGTCTTCGTGTTAAACACGGAGAGAGTGAAACTCATGAATGTCGGTTTTATAACGTTACATTTCTGATGTTTGTGCACGCGGATGTGCTTGTGTTACACTTTCAGTGTCTTTCGGTGAAAAGCCCTCAGAAGGCATTCAGAAACACGATATTTACATTAAAACATACTGTAGATGTACTGTAATATTCTCGCGAACATTAGCCTATCTGTAAATAACACGCATCTGTAAATGTTTGTGTTGCAGCTGAAGTTATGGTGCATCATAATGAAAAGAATGAAATAGTTATAATAGTAGTAACGTTAGTAGTAATAATAATCTTTTCATTGCATCTGACTGTTTTATGTTAACGTGTATGTTTAATGTGTTGTTGTTGGCCTGTGTTTTCCGAATGGCTTATATGCAAACACATGACCCACTTAAAGAAACGCCATCAAGTCTTTAATAATAAACACACACACATACTAATATACATACAATACTGACAGTTTTCTGATATTTGTTGCTCATTTTTTGTATAGGCTTGAGTAGGCAATGGAAAGAACAACCCTTTTGATCAATGATAGTTAGTTCACCCAAAATGAGGTCATGCAGGCGAATAATTGTATATTTTGAAAAAAAACCCCAAGTTGTTCAGTTTTGGTCTGTATGAACAAGATATCTAGCAATGGCATAGTTTTTGGCACTGGACAGATGGCACAGAAGCAACATGTGAAGTGACATTTCGTAAACATTGATATGTGTGACATTGTTCATCGTGAAATATTGATTAATAACGCACAACGTGGAATGCATTAAAATCCTTTAATACAGGGTTTGCTGCGGATTTCCCCGCTTATACCATGGTCATTTGTCAAGTTAAAGCTGTTATTGATGTTTACAGTGTCATTTTTGATCAGACAGGTGAAAACGACGGTTATTTTCCTCAGTTAATTTCAAATGTTGATCAAACTGACTGGAACTTGCTGTGCATTAAACGATTGTTGTTGTGAAAGACTTTAAAACGGTGTATTTTTTCTGGATGGGCAGATATTGTGTACGTATCAAAAATACCGCCAAAATGTGTGCTGTGCAGTACACCGCATAGAATACTCTGTCCTGCAACACTGCTGACTTGCATTTCTGCTATACTTTTATATAAAGGCCAGAGTTTGCCCTGTTTGCTTCACACATTTCTAGTCTTGTGGAGGACATATGTCTTTATCATTTTTCCATCACAAAGCAATAGTTTGATCGGACAAAATGAACTTTCTTGTACTCCTTCCTGCGAATTGATTGTTCTTTTTTCACGTTATGTAAGCAAAACTGGTTTGTGAACACTGTTTTACATTTCATTTCTTTAGATTTGACTGGCAAGAGATTTGATACAGAATTGGATTACGGACTCAATAATGATTCATGTGTGGTCGTGTAGCATACTACCATTTACAGTTTCCAATAAAGCAGTACACTAAACAGTGAGTGAAGGAAGTTTTATTGGGAACATGAATTCTAGACACAATACTGCACGTGGAAAGACACAAATTTCTAGTTATGTAATGAAAATGAACCCTGTGACGTGTGGTGTTCACTAATCCTGAGAGGCATACAGGAAGAAAAGAGATGTTGAAATATGACGATTATTAGCGGTGATTTCTCAGCAGCTGAAGGTTATTTCAGGTCTGAATCCATTTAAATGCAGGTCAGACCTGTTACATCACATTTAAAGGAACAGTTCACCCAAACATTGTGTCATTCAGTCCCCTATAACCAAACCTGTGAATGCTCTGCTGGTTGTTATGTTTAATGGTGCTGTGTGGTGCCTGTATCTTCTTCAAAATGACAGACATTCTTCATAGAATACAGTAAAGGCACGCGTCTCATGCAAGTGTTTGGAAGGCATGTGTTTGGTGAAAAGCAAATGAAAATATAATCCATGTCATGAGTAGCAAACACAATTCAGGAAGCTTGAAGAAATCTGTTCAAATGGCACGAGCTACAGTGTTCATGATGAAATATCATACGACAACTAAGACACTAAAGAACCAATGCCATTTACATTTATGCATTTGGCAGACGCTTTTATCCAAAGCGACTTACATTGCATTGTTGCATTACATTTGTTTCTGACTATGTGCAACCCCCTGGGATCCAACCCATGACCTTGGCGTTGCTAGTGCCGTGCTCTAACCACTGAGCCACAGGAAAGCTGTGACATCTGAAGTTATTGATGTGCCGCCATCTTTGAATCTAGTGCTCGCATCTGCTTGTTTACCATTTTAGTTTCAATAAATACTCTCAGAATATTGTTTCATTACTTTAGTGATGGATGTTATGCTTCTTGTAGCTTTGTCATGTTGAGTGTGTGAGAAAAAAGTCAAATGAGAAAAACTGGTTCAGATGAAGAAACTCATGCAAGTCTTTATGGCCTAACTTGTGTACATATATTTAATTTTTGAGTGAACTGCTGGATTTGTTCTCTCCATTAACACAAAAACATGTAGAGACTGTACCATAGATATCAATAACTAGATGCCTCATCGAAGCGCTCCAGGCACGTAGACGCGTCCGCCATCTTGGAACG
Source organism: Triplophysa rosa (assembly GCF_024868665.1). Lineage (NCBI taxonomy): Eukaryota > Metazoa > Chordata > Actinopteri > Cypriniformes > Nemacheilidae > Triplophysa > Triplophysa rosa. Next base: position 51,513 of record NW_026634104.1, read on the forward strand.
GTCCACTGATGTGACATGACGTCACTAGAAGTTTGATAGAATGCCACAACAGTAATTCCCGAAAAATTGGATACCCTTTCTTTGTTGTGTTAGTGTAGGAAATATAATGTTTGATGTTTGAGTTTACACAACGACAAATATGTTTTCATAATCATACACAGTCAGCTTGCTCTTGAGTGTTAATGGACCGGCTTGGCAGGGTTGCCAGATCTGTGAAACCACATCCTTCATCACGAGCCTAACGTCCCTAGTCCAAATAACAGAACTTTACATTTATAAATAAAATCATCTTTAGATTAGGGATGCAACAATACAGCTCGCCCATGGTTCAATACGAACCTCCGTTTTTCACCCACGGTTTTCGGTTCGGTTCGGTTCTGATGTCTTGGCACATTAAAGTGTTTTTTTCATTGATCTATGCTATGTGACAGGAACAGTAAAAAGTTAAGAAAAAAAAACAATTTTACTGAAATTCCCTTTATTTTACTTGACTTATTTTATTATTATCTTTAAGCAAAAATCATCTTGTACAAATTCCTGGTGTATTGAAGAAATGTAAAGATTTACACCGGCAGCTCACAGCAGTTTTTGGTTTACTGTTCATCAACATGTCAGTAAAATAAGCTTCTTGAAGAGGTTTTGCACATCAGAGTATTTAAAATAACGTAATGCAAAACTTGCGATTGCTGTAATCAGGGGCGATTCTAGGTTTTCAATATTAGCGGGGCTCAGCCTCCAATGAGGATATAAATATAAATATATATATATATATATATATATAGCCACACTCTAAGCACCACATACTGTATACATTACTAAAATAAATCATTAAGAAAGAATATGCAGAAAAGCATAAAGACAAGTTATTGTTATTCAAATGAGTATCACATTAATCGATCAATCTGCAACATTTATAATTCAAAGTGACAACAACAGCCACAAATCCATATAATAAATGTCACAATCAACTGCTGAATCATTATTTAGTAGAAGGAATAACTTGATATGTTTCCCTTTCATTCATTCTGATTAGCACGAGCGCTGTCACTCCTGCATGACTGCGTGTTCATCTATTACATCCACAATAACTTTTAAATTAATAATAAAAATACTGACGCGTCTGAAGCTTCTCGGTACGCTTTTGTTTCCTCGGAACTCAGAACAATGAATAACACACACAGGCTGAACTACAGTAAGTCTATCTGCCCGTCGTCTTTCCGGGGCGCTCAAAACTACCGTCAGCTCTCTATAACTTAGGTGCAGAAAAATAAAACAGCACATCATCATGAATGACACATGTCTGTGCGCTACAATATAATCATGATCGTTTTCTAAAGTATGACGTCATTGGTGTGAAGTGCTGTCATTTTGCTGGACGTAACGTAACGTAAACAACTAACGTTAGTTAACGAGGGGTGAACGCAGACAAAACTTTTACAGTGGATGGGAAAGGGTCTTGTATCTCTCCCGCATCATATTAAGCTGCATTTACAACAAAGAATGGCAAAGATGCAGATGTCATGTTAATGCACACACCTTAACGTTACTCTGCTTATGACGTTCACTCCAATGTGCTGCTGTGAACTGAAGAATGCGCTAAATAGGCCCTTTTCACAATGACGTCACTTAACTTCCACCTTTTCACAAAGCAGTGTATCATAACATCCGTCTTGCAACAAACAAGAAGAAGAAGAAGAAGAAGAAGAAGAAGAAGAAGAAGAAGAAGAAGAAGAAGAACTTCCGTTTTGCCATCGCACTGGAATTTAACAACAGTGAGAAAAAAAACTGACAGAACACGTATTCAAGTACTTATCCTAGCACCTTTGCTAACACAAAAAGAAAACAAAACACTTACATTCATAATCAAACAGGTACTGTTCAACGAAGAATTTGTGTCCTTTCTCTAGCTTTGATCTTGTCGTTAGCGGAAATTTGTCTGCAAGACGTTGTACATCATCTAGCCGTATTTGTGGCAGATGTGCAAGCCACTTGGTAAAGTCCATTCTGAGGCACTAGCGGAAGTAACTTCTTCTTGAGTTTTACTGGCGGTTGGCAAACCAGCTTATAGGTGCATTATCGCCACCTTATCAACTGGAGTGCTAGCGGAAGTAACGATACACTGCTTCGCGGCAGAACGGAAGATGCATGACGTCATGTGAAAAGGACGTATAACCCAGGCTAACGCCGTTTTCATAATAAGAGTTTTAAAGGGAACTAAAAGCGATCTCGAATTCTTGTACAGATTACATTATTACGCACAGTATTTTAGGGGGGATAAGCTAGAAATTTAGGGGGGCTTTAACTCCCCTAAAAAGGGCCTAGCAACGTCACTTGCTGCAATGGAAGTAAACGTGTGGTGCAAACACCAGCGCTCAATGGGAAAGGCCAATGATAATATATTAACAAGGTGCGTAACTGCCATTGCAATAAATTGGAAGAAATGCAATGCTAAGTAGCTGCCTGGAGGCGCTCTTGCTATGACGTAAATAGCTGTCCGAACGGACTTTGGCGTGGTGCTGTAGACGCTCTTTCTGCATGTGCTGAGAGCAACGCGAGCGTGCTGCTTTCGTATGCAGTGTAAAAATACATTAAGTGGTGATGAGGATTGGTTAGAAAAAACAATTGCACTGTAGAAGATATGTCAGGGCACGTTATTTTCACGTTAATTTTCAGTTAAAATTTTATTTTAGTCTGGGACTAGTCTTAAACCTTGTCTGTGAAACCGGCCCTAAAAGAAAAAACTCCAAGCTGTTTTACTTGCATGTAGGTTGCAGAAAGTATCAAACACAAGGGTGCCAATAATTGTGACATGTATTGGAGAAAAACATTTGTTTCATACTGTGATATTTCCCCCAATTGTTTATTATTAAATTATAGTTGAATGAATTCTTGGAATTTTGTAAATTGTTTGAATAAAAGGAGAAACAATGCAGATTTATTTTCACAGCTTACTTTGCTCATATTTACCAAGGGTGCCAATATTTTGTCCATGACTGTATGTAGTCATCATCAGCTGTTGCTCAATAGTTTGCTCACTCTGTGTGAACATCTGTGTGATTTTAGAAGTGGGTCATTTAGTATTGGCTGTAAAGTAGAGCTATATTCACGGCTGTTGAGTTTATGGGATGGTCATTTATACTGGACATTAGTCTAGTGTAGCTTCAGTCACATGGGATTTGATTTTCTACCGTATTCAATGTTTCCCACAGGATTTCGAGTGACTGTGGCGCTGATGACGTCACACACCAATGAGCATATTTGTGACGTCATCACGTGTTTGCGTTTGGTCTAGTGTTGGCACTTGAAATCTGTTTCGCTTCTACTCTCTGTCTACATCATATTGTATTTTAATACAACTGAATGCTATTCTTACATATTATCTGTTTTGTTGTCAGACATAAAACAAGTATAAAATATTGACTAAACATGACCCAATAACACCTCGTGTTCAATACAACCAGCTGTCACTTTAACTGCTGCTAAAATGCTGATTTATAAACGCGACATCGTCTGACAAAATCACCAAACATATACTTTAAAGAACTGCTATATGCGGTGATTTTGGCTACATTAGGCTTCTTATGTGTCTCATGCAGCGCACAGGCTTTACTGCCGTTGCTCCTCTCATCAATGTGTTGCTGTGTTGCGCGCTTCTGTGATTTTAAACGCGAGTGATAGTTTTATTGTAGATCTTCTCTGTCAGTAACATCTGTGACTGTTGAAGTTTACGTGGAAAGGCAAGTACACAGGAGAGCGCATAGTGAAAACACCGCCACATTTTAATTCATTCACGGTCATGTGAGAGAGAGAGGGGGGGGGGGGCACTGAGCGCTCTCAAATCTACAATGAATTAAACTGAATGAATTAAGAAAATAAAATGTAAAGAGGAATCATGAAAAATCTGTTTGTGGCGGCCAGTGTTGATAGTGTGGCAAGCCTCGACTAATAAATCAATGTATGGGAAAAACAATGATATGATGTTATGAGAAGTATAAAAAAATTGGTTTGTTTTGAAACCATGGCGAAACAAATTAGACTATGGCGGGATGACAGATTGACCTGTAATGATGAAGGTCTGAAGTCACTGGGCAGTATGCTTACAGTACAGTACATTGTAATAACACTATATTACTGTTAATTCACTATGACAATTCATCTTAATATAGACCCCTTTTGCACCGACGTCACGCTTACGTCACGGCATTAGCTGGAGGAAAAACAAAGGGCAAACTGGAGGAGGTCAATACAAACCAGCACAGATTCGGCGACATAAGGAGTTTAAAATATCATCTTATGTTGTTTAGTGCCACAATCGACAGAATACAGTCTCCAATTTGATATTTTAACACATACATGCTGCCACTGCCAAACAAACACACTGACGACAGCTGTAGTTAAACACAATGAAACAAGCGGACTGAACAGAAACGATCATCAATCATCAATCATTATAAAACGACTGTCTTTTGTTGATGTGGATTATGATTTGTGTCTAAAATATCTCACGTATGCCCAAATCAGAAACTGGGGAACAAGGTTGTTTTTAAGTAGCGTTAACTTTTGAACGCACAGGGTACGCTAGCTAACTTTGTTAGTTAGCAGATAACTATCGGCCAGAAACTGAACATAATGGGAAGTGTTTGTCATCTCTTTTTCTTTAGTCGTCACAAGTGCATTAGTATAAAGGGAGAGGGAACAGTGAGAAGGCTCGTGTTATATGTCAGGTTTGTGTTCAAGTAAATGCATTTGCTAACGTTTGCCTAGTACAAGCAGGCATCTATAGATGTGTACGCTCTCAGTTTATCTTTACTGTACACGCTTGGTTTCTCTGTCTGGTATGTGTAGATGTCAGGCCACTTAACTGGAGGAAATCCTGTCAGTTCGTCTCTGGATCCATTGAGTGAGCGCGTACAGGTCAGCCAGGTTCCTTGCGTTAAAGTTTATTTTCTCAAAAACAATCACGGTCCTAGACAGTCAGCGAGTCACCTTACATGTTAAAATTTTATCTGATTTTTTCTAGTCATGGTCAAAAAGCAAGCAAACAAAATGTGCTACCTAGCATTAATAATGCGGTCAGGGGGATCTTTCTGCCTCCACCTAAGCTCCGCCCACAAAAACGTGTCACAATGTTTACTAACAGAAAAGGTGTCTATTTGGCTACAATGTTTCCTTATAATTCTGTAATTCAGACTGAAGCATTCCTAATAATGTTATTCTTGCCCTTACAGAAAAGACACATGAATTTCACATGTTTTTTTACATGTTTTTCACATGTGCAAAAAACACGTGTGATCACATGTGAAATGTGTGTTTTTGGAACATTTGGGTGTGAATTCCATGTGAATTCCCACGTGAAACCCATGGGATAACATGTAAAAACCCATGGGATGACATTTGCAACATGTGGTGACGTGAAGAACATGTGATCACATGTTGAGACATGTCGCATATGTTATCCCATGGGTTTTTACATGTTATCCCATGGGTTTCACGTGGGAATTCACATGGAATTCACACCAAAATGTTCCAAAAACACACATTTCACATGTGATCACATGTGTTTTTTGCACATGTGAATTTCGTGTGTCTTTTCTGTAAGGGTGACCTCACACAGCTTGACTTGTGTTGTTGTGGTCAGAGATGGTCGGTCTGATTTCTTTTGTGGTTGCAGTGTTTAGAGATTATCATAATGAAAGATCACTCTTTACTTCCAGAAGTCAACATCTCTTTACATAGAACCCAAACCAGCAAAACACAACATAATGTGTGACCTTCCTAAAATAGAAACAATATTCATAAAACTTTCATCTAAAATATGAATGATGACTCAAAGTCTCTCCACACTCTTTAATCACTGAACAAACACCAGTTTTTCTATATACATGTCATTTTTCTATTGTGGTACTCTGAAGGGCACTTTTACATCATTTAATTGAATGATCTGGTGGGCTGATTTTAAGCCAAGAATGCGGGAGAGTTTCACATGTGACATTACACATTCATCTTAAAGCCCCAGTGAAATCAAAATGTAAGCTTTTTTTCCTTTTAGTAAAAACAAGTTAGCCTTAAGGACGTCAATAAACTGATATGCTCCTATGCGCTGACAAAATTCCCATTTAAAAGATATAAGCGTTCAAAACTGACAGTCTGGCACGCTAAAAAAATCTAGAAATTCCACGACATCACCCTACACTTCAGCCTCTAGTCAAAGTTCTCGTCCAATCAAATCCGCTTTAGAATCCGAAGAGTCCCGCCCCCTTCACTATGTGAGCTGTGGAAGCTGCGCCTTAAATCAGCCACTTGTTCACACATTTAGTATGTCCTACATAGGGAATGATGCATAATACACTAGATGGGAGATGGGGGATGATTCAGACAGTGTCAAGTTCAACATTAAAGTCTTAATTTCGCATTAAGTGTCACGCGATCGGTTGCACGTGAGTGTCCTCCGGTTCAGAGACACGATAGCACCGAGCTGATCATATCAGTTGATCATACGCGCAAATCCGCTGAGAAAACAAAACGTATCTGACCCGTTTCAAGTCCAAAGAAAGGTGTTGAAGGTCTATGGAAGAGATCGGACATCACAGCCTTGATGAGTAAAGGAGAAGACAAACGCCAGTGTCACTCGCCAACGCAAATAACAAGCTTCAGATGACACATCACTGGTGTCACTGATCTTTCTGTTCTTTTCAATGGCCTTTACACCACTGTGGCTGTTACACTGTTAAATGCAGCTGTGCCACGCTGACTGTGCCGTAAATGAAACAATATAAACCCTTTTGCGCCGATGTCACGATTACGTCACGGCATTAGCTGGAGGCAAAACAAAAGGGAAAACTGGAGGCGGCCAATACAAACCAGCACAGATTCGGCTACATAATGAATATAAAATATCATCTTGCTGTGTTGTTAAGTGCCACAATCGACAGAATACAGTCTGTAATCTGATATTGATCTAACGCATACCTCCTGCAATTGCCAGAAAAAACGACGACAGCTGTAGTGAAACACAGTGGACCTCATTTATGAAACGAGCGTATGACCAAAAACTGGGCAAACGGTCGTTTCCATGCAAAACTTGGCATTTATCAAAATGGACGTGAGCGGCTGCTACGAACAAATCTCACGACAGGTCTCAGCTCGTGTACGCAAGTTTTAAGAACCCTTTAACCCTTTTGATAACTGATAAGGAATAATGACAAATAGAAAGATAGATTACGTTTTTTCGTTTAGTAAGACAATGTAAAAATAGATTCCAATGCGATTTCTTATTTTCATTACATTAAGTATTTTCTTTTCTATGCTAATCATTTACATTTACATTTATTCAGTTGGCAGACGCTTTTATCCAAAGCGACTGTAACAAAGTTCGAAGTAATCGGGAAGGAGGCGGGAACCGGCGAACGTTAACCAAACTTTTAATAAAATAAACAAACAACAAAACGAAAGTCACTGTCGACACTGTCACTGGCCACACAAACATAATAAAACATAACATAAACTCCTGGCCTAGTTCTCTCTCGTCTTTCACTGCTGTCGCTTGTCCTTTTATGCTTCCGGAGCTCCACTGTGAGAGATGCGAGACCGGTGCAATGCGCAGCTGACGCTCATTATCACTCGTGTCACCGGCCTCGCGCCGTTCTCACACGGCCCTCGTCCCGCTCTGCTTGCCACAGCGGCTTACAAGCAGAAGAGCATATAAACATTTTGTCAACACGCTAAACAGTACCGTTAGTTTACAAAGCCATGCTACTAGAGGATTAAAGCTGGAGTCAGCAAAGGAGAGAATCAACAACAAGTTTATTTTTTCTTTTTAGACAGACAGACAGACAGTTATTGGTTAGTCAAATAAATGAGCTGTCTTTTGAAACTTGTGAAGGATGCTGCAGTTCGTGTGGAGGCTGGTAGCATAATTATTAATAGATCATAATAGATTATTTAAATGCTTGAAATTACAAGGTTAACAGGTGCTTTTGTGTACAAAACTTTAATGAAATTTTAGGCTACTTCTTAAATAATTTACAATGATTAAAATGCACAATTAAAAGTAAAACATTTTATAAACTACATTAGGCCTAATCAATATATTTATATGCAATGGGTTAGTTTACCTATTTGCAAGACGATAGCTTCTTTGTTTGACAAATATGCATTCTAATAAAAACAGACAAAACGCATGATTTAATGTTTTTTATTTGTGCGATGTTCGCTTGGGGGTGGAAGACGCACACTGGGTCACAGCTCGAGATTGCCTGGCTTTGTGTGGCAGGCTCCAGGCCGGTTTGTGGGGGCAGAAGACCGCTGTTTTGGTTCTTGCCTTTGATAGATCTGAAAGAGAAAAAAAATAAATGAAGAAGTAAACATAAAACAGCGTGTGCTTCATTTAAGCAGCCTGAAATGCAAGCATTAGATCCCGTTTAGAAACATGCATCTGTCTCCTATGCCCAGGGCTCTAGACTAACTTTTTGCACTGGTTGCACTGGTGCGCCTAACTTTTTTTCTTAGGTGCACCAGCACAAAAGTTAGGTGCACCCAAATTTTCGACCGCATCGCATTTAACACCGCAGTTTTACAAGTTCACTTTTTTTTAAATCGCTGTCCATATAGGCAATATTGACTTGTAAATGATTAACGAACAATCTGGTCAACATAAAGTTCTTTATTTGAAGCACAATTCTACAAGAAAGCAGGGCTCTAGACTAACACTTGAGAGAGGTGGCACTGGTGCTACCAAGTTATTCAGTTGGTGGCACCAGCCCTTAATTTGATAGCACCAGAGTCATGGGGTGATGTAAGAAAAAAGAATCACTAAAAGAAGAAGAAATTAATACAAATCATTGTTTATGGTTGAATTATTTTTATTGTATATGTAAGGGCAGTTGTGGCCTAATGGTTAGAGAGTCGGACTCATGACCAGAAGGTTGCCGGTTCGATTCCCAGGGCCGGCGGGTAACAACTGACGTGCCCTTGAGCAAGGCACCTTACCCCTACTTGCTCCCCGGGCGCTGTAGTGATAGCTGCCCACTGCTCCGGGGGTACGTGTGTTCTCTACTCTCTGGATGGGTTAAATGCAGAGGTCACATTTCGTTGCCTTGTACTTGTACATGTGCAATGACAATAAATTGAATCTAAATCTAAACTCTCTTTCAACACTTTACCATATTTAAAGCACATCTTTCTAAAAACTACTTTCTTCCTTTATTCCTTTATCGACTCCTATAAGAGAACACAATTCCTTTAATATCAGTGAGTGTTTTTGGGCCCGTCCGTTGTTGTTTGATGAACATTATAAACAGAGATCTTTATTATGCTGCTGCCCCTTTAAGAGCTCGCGCAATATACTGGAACACGTGTTTTGTTTCCCAACTGTTTGGTCACGAAACAAACTGAATACCTTTACAAGGTTTCTTGTTAATATGGGAATTTTTAGGTTATTTTGTGTTAATATGTCCGTTTCAGAGTAAGAAGGCGTGAAAGAGAACTCCGTTTAGTATTTTGTGCTCTGACTCTCTGGGCGCGCGCATATCTCAAACAACCCGCGAGACTTGAAGGCTTTTAGTGATTATTCTTCATGAAAGCTGCATTGATACACGTTTGGCTTCTATCAATAGCGACTCACAAATAAATAGTATTTAGCGTGATGTATAACGTTTTGTATGCTTTGCAGTATTGTTAGAGATCTTTATACAATAGTTCAGTGCTTAAAGTATAAACGCGTGTTTTCTGCATTAGCTTCACATGCATACAATACTTGCAACACATTTCGTTATCTTTGCTGTTTTGTACCTTAGCAGGGGAAATTCTTGTATTCTGCATATTTATTTAAGTTGCAAGATTGAGCGCTTCACTCGTCTGCTCTTTCGGTCCTTCGCCTCTTAAGCTTAAGTTATAGTCATGCGTAGGGCGTAGCCTACGTACGTAGACGACGCCGTCGTGAACATTTATGGTTCTGCGTTGAGAGAATGCGTCGTACTGAAATTACACCGCCGAAATGCTAGATGGCTCTTTGTGTTTTCACGGGTTTGCTCTTCTTCGCCGATGTTTTGTGTGTATGCTAGTGTTTGCAAGCGATGGAAGCTGATTGCATCTTAACGGAGTTGGAGCTGATCGAAGTAGAAAAACAGTTACTTTTAATTAAATCACTTCAACAAAAAGCTAGAAACCAGAGATGTCGATGCTCGCCATGTTGTTCTTTTGTGGACTCTGAACTTGCCGGAAGAAGACGCCAGAGAAGAAGATGCCAGAAATGCGTAGAAGGAAGTACGATGCTGCCAAACCGACCAATCACAGCGCTTGCGGTCCGCGTAGGGTCCGCGTTGAGTTGACGCGTTGTTACATTTTTGGAGAGGTGCGCGTCAGGCTACGGCGTAGGGTACGCACAGGGTACGCGGCTCTGCATAGGCTACGCCGTAGGTTACGGCGTAGGTCCTACGCAGAAGTAAAAATCGCCCATAACCCGTAACCCGCGAGTTACGGTTGAAGGAGGGGAGACGAAAATGAGTGACTGAATGCGCATTAAATTTATAATACGCAAAAATTATATATTGATCAGTTTGACAGTCGCACCGGTGTGACCATTAAGAAAAACTTGTCGCACTGGCAGGAAAATTTGTCGCAAAATGAGACCATTTAGTCGCAGTCTAGCGTGTCAGAGCATTGGTTATGATTTTCGGA
>NW_026634104.1:66455-102250 GCF_024868665.1 Triplophysa rosa
TCTCTCTCTCTCTCTCTCTCTCTCTCTCTCTCTCCCTCTCTCTCTCTCTCTCGTTGCTGCTTGATCGTATCATGAGTCATGTTCGGTAAAATTTATTCGGCCACTTCACATATTCAGCCGAACACAGAACTTGCATTTTTTGCTATATTCAGCAGAACATTTTCGGTGGCCGAACACTCGGTGCATCCCTAGTTGGTACGATTATAGTCTGAGGAATAATCACGATTGCACGATTATGTCTACATTCATTTCTAAATTTTTACTGGCCCTGACAAAAAATTTACTTGCCTGCCACAAAAAGTAATAAATAAATAATAATGTCTAGTTATTAGTTATTTTTTTACCTATGCAATTTTAGTAAATAAGCTCATAATACCAATAAACTATTTGCCAAACTCTAATAATAATAGTCAATTAGTTAGTAATAAAATTAGAACAAATTATAAAATTATGAGCAATATCACAAATAAATGTAATAAAGCAAACACACATATAAAATGAACAGTGCTTTTTAGGTGTTTCAGGTTGGTCTAACTGTGGTTATTAGGTACAGAAGCTGAATAAAGGAGTCAAATGTAAAATAACACTTCATAGTCTTCACAGTATACTGAAATATAGATCAAACCATATTAAACTCTATCAGTCAGGAGCAGTGAGTGTGTTTTGTCTTTGTTTTTTGTTGTTTGATGAGCATTAAAACAGATATATTTATTATGCTGCTGTCCCTTTAAGAGCTAGCGCGCACGGATCACATGCTTTTTCCCCCCACTGTTTTCGTTTACAGCAAACTAAAATGGATTTATCAACGTGATATAGAGCCTATTCGCTAAATTAATAACATCAAATAAGTTAAATTGGTTCAACTTGCGTCAGGAGTAGACTTTGAATTTGAACTTGCACATACAGAATGTACGCATCCTGTGAGCCGTCCTCGACGCGACGCTTCTCATCCGGTGTGCTACTCTGTTAACTTACATGGCTCATGGTTTGTTTACGTTGCACTGAAAGCTCAACTGTCACCACTACAGCCTTGATTGTGAATGTACATGTAAAATTGGCTGTTTGGTCTCTCTGCCATAGTTAATCTAGTGTGTGTCGTGGCTTCCGTGTCTCTGATAAGCACGGCTTTTTTAAGCTGGTGCACCGCTGATGTAACTTTGTTTTCATTTTGTGCAAGTTGCAACGTTTCCGTTCCGTGCCTTTACGATTAATTAACCGTGACGTTTTTAAGCGCGGTTAATAGTAAACCTCGGTAATCGCTGCATCCCCATAAACAGTAGTGTATATGCAAGTTTCTGTGTCATATTTAGTCCAGCACTTCTGTATCTTCAGTGTTGCTATACATTTGTCTTGACTCCCAGGGGTTAAACCCTGGGCGACGTTGTCGTAGGCTGTTGGTCCACCACCTCTTAACTGCCAGTCCGGCGTCAAAGTGCTTAAGAGCTGGGCCTTCAACTGATAAAAACATCAGTCTCTGGAGCAGGACCGGGCTCAGGCTGGTCCTCCAGTCAGACTTTACTCTCTTCATGGTGGAGAATCCTCTTTCACACACTGCTGTGTTGACTGGTAGGACCAGGTAAGCATTCATCAGAGTAGAGCTGCACGATTCTTGCTAAAATGTGAATCACAATTTTTCTCCATGGGAATTGAGATCACAATTCTCTCACACGATTCTAATTTTTTCAACCAAAACTTTTATTGAACTCAAGTAAAAAATTGAACATAGTACATTCAGTTATTATAAAGTGCAAAAAGTAACAAAAATTGTCTCTCCTTTTTTTCTCCTTGTGAATAACTTTACTTAAGCTGTTGAACATAAATAAGAGAAGAAAGTTAACAATAATAAACAAAAATAACAAAGGAAACTGTGCTTTTGGACCCTAAGTGAATAATTTAATAACTTAAGCTGTTAAACATAAATAGGAGAAGAGTATTAATTTGACAATAATAAATAAAAATAACTAAAAGGAACCACTGCTTTTCTGATACTACAACTTGGCCAAGAACTAGCCTATCTACATTTTGAGGTTTCAAGGAGGAACGCAGGCATGTCACAATCTTCCCCCCTGTACTGAAAACCCTTTCTGATGGGGAACTTGTAGCAGTGATGCAGAGGTATTTCCTTGCCAGCACGGACAATTTTGGATATTGTCCCCTGTGTTCCTTCCACCAAATTAATGGGTCCTCTTCGCTCTCAATGTTTCTTGTAAGCAGATAGGAGTCTAGCTCCATGTCTACATCATTCTCTTGAGAAGAATCATCAGATGGTGCTGCTGCCCCATTGCCCTTTGCTGCTTTAAAAAACTGCCTAGGGTCTTTCTCTTCATTCATTCAAAGGGCGGTGAAGGCTGGGCGCTGGGGGCAGTTGTGGAGGGACTTTGCTGCAAAGATAAAGATAAGTTAAAAATCTTAATACTGTACACTTGCTAACAACATTAATATCTCTAAAGTGGGTTCACTTAATTCTATTTCAAATTATTCAGTTATTTGCAGCTATAAACAATGTAGCCTGGAGCAATGTAGTAAACTTCAGCTCCAACCCGCTTCAGCACACCTGTCTGCAATTATCTAGCAACCCTGAACACCTAGTTTAGATGCTTCAGGTGTGTTTTGTTAAAGTCGAACCTGAAATCTTCAAAATAATACCTTTCCAGGAGCAGGGTTGGATAACCTTGATGTAGGCTGTAAATTTCTTACTATGTGAGACAAAGTGTATTGTGAATCTTAAAAAGATACTTACCAGAGCAATGCTAGTCATCTCATTCTTCAGTCTGGCCTTGACACTGATTTTGTTGTCTTCGTTGACATAGTCCAATTTAAACCGCGGATCCAAAGCTGTTACTATGTCAAGCAGCTTCTGCGTGTGTGGATCACTATACTTTTCTTTAAGGTAATGCAGGATTTTTGACTTAATCGATCGAGCAAGTTCCGTATCATCTTCCTGCACTGCCATCATTGTCTCAAAAAGGTGGAGGACCGGCTTGACTGAGGAGAAGCTAACATACTGCTCTCCTGAAAGAGAATCAGTAAAGTCTGCCAGTGGGGTGAGCGTCTTGTTGATCACTTCAAGAACTTCAATATCCTGTCAGGTTGGTGTCAGGTGTCTAGCCTTCCGGTCAGAGGAGAGAACATGTACAATCGCAGTTTGTTGTTCAAGCATTCTCTGGACCATAGCTTGTCGGGAGCCCCATCTTGTTGGGCACTCAGTTTTAAGCTGGTGTTCAGGCAGGTTGAGCTCCTTTTGGGCAACAGCAAGCTCCCTTTTCCGCTTCCAACTATGGCTGAAGCAGACCACAAGCTTTTTGCAAAGCACGGTCAATGCGTGAATCTTTCATTGCATTCTCTACAAATAAGAATAATCATTTTTTCATAAACCTACTGTCTGTAGGCTTTTCATGTTGAAGTCACTTGTTATGAAATGCACTGTCAGGCTTAAATACGGCTCCATAGTTCAGCTTGACCATAGGTCTGCTGTTGCCGTGAAATTCTGCATATCTTGCAGTTCTTTCTCGACTGTCATTCGACACTGGGTGTATAGATTTGGCAATGCAACAGATGAAAAATTGTTGCGAGAGGGCAGAGCGTAGCACTTGTCAATAGTCTTTATCATTGCCTTTAATCCCTCGCTTGTAACTGTGTTGATTGGAGTCATGTCTTTAGCAAGGTGATAAGCGATGGCGTTTGTTATATCTTTGTGCCGCTGGGAACCTAAAGGGTATGGCGATACACCGAGTAATGTCTGAGTTATGGACGTTTGTGTCGTCTGGCGGCTGGCATTTTTAGGTGTAGCTCCCTTGTCTCTCATGGCTAACTCGTACTGTATTTTGTGGTGACGTTTGAGGTGGTTGAATAGATTTGTGGTGCTACCCTGCGGTGCTGCGACGATGCCAAAGCACTGTTTACAAATGATGACGACTTGTGCATCGTCGTCAGGTTTAAACCCATAAAAGTTCCACACGGTGGAATACGATCCTTTTTTTTTCGGTTCTAATATTGATTCATTGTCGCCACCAGGATTTTCCACACTGGCGTCCATTTCCTCTTTCTGCCGCTCCAAATTTGCCGCTCCAAATCCACAAAGTAAGCTGACTGCAACTGTTAGGTCTGCCTACTTACACGTCATGTGAGTGATAGCGCATAATGCAGTAAATGAGCGAGGAGGGAAGGGATCGAGATTTGACTCATTTGCTATCTTTGGCCTGATTGGTGAGTTAACAGTGTTTTGTTTTAGACTGTGAGTGTGACCAATACGTGAGTGATCTAAATGCGGGAAATACACAGAAGTGAATCGCCGTCCTTAAGAAATTAGATCGCATTCATGTATGAATCGAGATCAATTTTTTTTTTCGATTAATCGAGCAGCCCTATATCAGAGGCACCAGATTCCTGAACCTTGCACGTCTTTCCTCTGAAAAGAATGACATTATGTTGTATGTTTTTCAGTACACTGCTGTTTGTTATACATTTGGTTTCATACCATGAACTAGGGCTGGGCGATATGGCAAAAAAGTAAACTCGATAGTTTTTTTCTATATTGATCGTTAACAATATTTATTTCAATGTATATTTAATAAAAAAAACTGTATTTAAAATAGATTATTTTAAATTTTTATTTTTAATAGATTATTTGATTATTAACAAAAGTTAACCTTTAGCCAGTTAAAATTAAATTAATGCACTGTTGCAACACAGAGGATATTAGGCCATAAACAACATGTACCAGTTCATTCAGTCTCATTTTGACTCAATTGACTCGTTAAGTAAAAGGGAGTGTTCATTCAGTACATTCAACCAATGAAAGGGCTCCGTTACTGTGTACATTCGAACGCTATTGGCTCAGCACCTGCGCACATACATAACGCTGCAATAATGTCTTGCTCGAGTNATTTTAAAACTCCTGTAGTCTGAGCCAGGTTTAAGATTTTAAATAAGAGAATCTGTTAAGATTCTCCTTATGTGTGTGCTGCAACCAGAATTTGAAATCTGTCAGGATTTTAAAACTCCTGTAGTCTGAGCCAGGCTTTAAAGGGTATGGCGATGCACCGTGTAATGTCTGAGTTATGGACGTTTGTGTCATCTGGCGGCTGGCATTTTTAGGTGTAGCTCCCTTGTCTCTCATGGCTAACTCGTACTGTATTTTGTGGTGACGTTTGAGGTGGTTGTATAGATATGTGGTGTTACCCTGCGGTGCTGCGACGATGCCAAAGCACTGTTTACAAATGATGACTTCTTGTGCATCGTCGTCAGGTTTAAACCCGAAAAAGTTCCACACGGTGGAATACAATCCTTTTTTTTCCCGGTTCTAATATTGATTCATCGTCACCACCAGAATTTTCCACACTGGCGTCCATTTCCTCTTTCTGCCGCTTCAAATCCACAAAGTGAGCTGACTTCAACTGTTAGGTCTGCCTACTTAAACGTCATGTGAGTGACAGCGCGTAACGCAGTAAATGAGAGAGGAGGGAAGGGATCGGGATTTGACTCATTTGCTATCTTTGGCCTGATTGGTGAGTTAACAGTGTTTTGTTTTAGACTGTGTGAGTGTGACCAATACGTGAGTGATCTAAATGCGGGAAATACACAGAAGTGAATCGCCGTCCTTAAGAAATTAGATCGCATTCATGTATGAATCGAGATCGAATTTTTTTTTCGATTAATCGTGCAGCCCTAATCTGATTAGTGTTTTTTATGTAACTGTGTAATGAATAACAGTTACTAGTTTTTTCTATCATGATTACGTAACGCTGTTACTCCCCAACCCTGGTCACAAGTACCTACACGTGTGTTTTTCTGTTACTCTCTGCACACGGCAACAAAAACACAGCTGGATCCTCATGAATCCATTCTTCTTTATTCTGATGGAGGACAGGAATGATGAAATTGAAAAACTCAAACAAACTAAGAGCCGTCAGACTTCCAATCTTTAACCACTGAAGTTTGCTTGAGAGACTCTTCTTCTCTACATTATTATGAGGTTTGGATTTAGTGTGATTCTCTTTTGTGTGGTTGTTTTGTGTATTCAGAGGAAGAATTGCGAAGGCGATCGGAGCAGATGAAGGTTTCGGTTGAGCTGGTGTCCGTGAGACTTCTGTGTGAAAAGCTGGAGGAGTTGAGCACGTGTCCAGACGGTGTTTTACTCAACTCCACACAGAGAGTGAGCGAGCAAGCGAGCGATTACACATGACTTCATTGCGCTTCTGTTGCTTCTATTCAGATATGACATGTGTTTTTACAGGCTGATGTGTGTGCGTTACTCAAGTGTGCTCAGAAGCTGCTGTCTGCAGGATTGTTTAGTCCTCATCTTCTCTGGCAGGAGTACTGGACACGTCAGGTGTGTGTGTGTGTGTGTGTGTGTGTGTGTGTGTGTGTGTGTGTGTGTGTGTGTGTGTGTGTGTGTGCGCATTCATTCAGACATGTGATATGAGACTGAAGCTGTTTTGTGTTATGTGTACACAGCCCATTCTGGAGGTGGTGTATCATTTCCACACACACAACATCCTGACCCTGTCATTTCTGCTGGAGAGGTAGAGAACACCTCAGCACATGATCTACAGCAGGGCTAGTCAACTCCTGTCCTGTAGGCCCAGTGATCTGCATCCTTTAGTTGCAACACACCTGAATACTTCAGCTGTGTCTCGTTTCGGAAGCCTGGGTCCTCGCGTCCTCCTCGGAAAGGGTGCGTATGGAGCATCCTCAACTTGACGTCCTTCGTAGGACATACTGGCAGGAAAGGAAACAGGAAGTACCATGTTGCTTTCACAACACATTGCGCTCTCACACCTGTCAAATGAATTAAAAGGATTTCGATAGGATTTTAAGAGTAACTTACCCTAAACAATGCCAGAAGAGTAGGGATGTAACGATTCACCGTGAGCCGGTTGAAAATCGGTTATAATGAGTGACGATTCAAATCGGTTGAGGTGTGAACTGAATCGCAATACATTTTTTGAACAGCAGGGGCCACTATTTTCACTGCAAATCTAAACGTGGACATGCTGATATTTCTTAAATGCAAAAAAATCCAAGAAAAGCTCACACAGTATTAGTTTGTTTATATTAAAGAGACTTTTTCTATTATTAATTTGTTATAAAATTGCAGTTTAGTTTTGTTATTTGAAATAAAATATTTTATTATACAAAGAAACGTGACGCATTTAAGAAATAATGCAAGGGAAGTTTTAATTTCTAATTTGTTTCGACTCATTTTGTAAAAATAAATCGTGAGTAAATTGTGAATAAATCGCATCGTGAGATCAGAATCGTGACTCGCATCGCATCGTGAGCTGAGTGAATCGTTACATCCCTACAGAAGAGTTCAACCGTTTAAACATCACTCAACACGTTTAATCCTATTTACTACATACTGTATGTCTGCTGAGGTAAAAACACAAAATTGTACACCGTTTGCATTTAAACGCCACGTATTTGATTGAATGTGCAGCTGCTGCCGTTTATTCAAAGAAAAGACGTTGGGCATCGCAAAGAATTGTGGGTCACCTCTAGCAATGAAGGATGCATCTCATGCGTCCTCTGAATTCCTGTGGAAGAAGGTCACATTTGAAGGGTGCTTTCGGAGTGTCTTACCTGTTTTTATGAAACGAGACAGCCTCGATGACGTATGCAGCCTTCCCATGTGACCTCTGGAGGACGCAGCCTTCCAAAACCAGATGCAGCTTTTAATTTGCTTGGTCAGGTGTGTTTGATTAGAGTTGGAACTAAACTCTGCAGGACAACGGCCCACGAAGAGCCGAGTTGATTAGCCCTGATCTACAGCAATAATAACACAAACATTATTATTATTGACTCGTTGATGATGTCATGATCAGAGATGCCGCCATGAGCTCATGGATCAGTGATCAGCTACAATCTTTGTGTGTCTCCATGACGACGATGACGACACCAGACGACCAACAGATACATCAACACATTCTGTCCAGTAAGAACCCGTCTCTCACTACTGATATTTCACACACATCATCAGGGTTTTACCTACATTGACATTTTTTGTGTGGCGACCAAAACAAATGTTTTGATTGTAATTTATGAGTGGATGACTGCCGCGCTTGTGATGAATGCAGGAAAGAGCCCGTGCCGTGTCTATGTCTCCAAACCAATGTGTACACTCGACTTCATCCTGTGTTGCACACACCGTTTGGCATATGACGTGAAGTACTGCAGGACGGACTGCTCCGTATGCTTTCAAAATAAAAAATGTGAAAACTTCTATCTTTTAAAATGTCCTAGCAGTGCCAAAAGCGCACCCCTGTCTGCTAATGACCGATTTATGACCCATGTAAACACTACTATGGTAGTCGATGGTGGCCAAAAACTGTTTGGTTATAGCATTCTTCCAAATATCTTCCTTTGTGTTCATCAGAACAAAGTAATCTATACAAGTATGAAATGACATGAGGGTGAGTAAATGATGACAGAATTTTCATTTTTGAGTGAACTATCTCTTTAACTTGGTGCTTTCACAGACCGGCATATAAGCACTCGCATAAAAACTGATAGCTTGCTTTGTTCATGCTGAAAATTTCTTTCATCGCTGCTGCCTTCTAGGTCGTGACAGGGGTATCTGCGGGTCGGAGAAGTGGGAGTGCCGAAAGGTCTTTTCAATTGGTCATGAAAGCTGCCTGTTTCACATCAGCTTAAACGTTATCGGCCCACATCCAAAGCCACCTTTTCATTGTGGTGTTTTTGTATCGAAGATTTTAAATATGAAACCAAGACTCTGCAGTTGATTTACAAAGATAATGCAAAGGGTTATGGAGGACTAAACCTGCAAAAATTATAAATAAATAAATGTATAAATAAATAAATATATAAACGAATAAATGTAATAATATGAAAATAAATAAAGGAATGAATGGTTTGATAAAACAAAATAATTCGTTTTAGCTATTATTGATCTTAGCTTTAACTTTTTTATCGTTTTTAAATTGATTTATAATTTTTTGTGTCGATTTTTTATTTATTTTTAGATTATTTTATTTATCATTTCCTTTTATTTTATATGTATTTATTATCGCATGTATTTCCACTTTTATTTATATATTCTTGAATTTATTCTTAATTTTCTGTGTCTTCTATGATAATTAGATGGTTGGTCTGGCCTTTGATCGATTACTCTTGACTTGTTTTGGACTAACGTCACGCCACGTCACTCACTGATCGTTTGCTTCGTGTATAACGTTTAACTATATGGCGGGCGCACAATAACTCAACTCAACTTTATTTATATAGCGCTTTTACAATTTTCATTGTTACAAAGCAGCTGTACATGAGACATATTGACTATAAGCAAAATAATTAAAGTTGTACCTGCAGAAACAAGAAAAGGTTGAAAACACAGAAGACAGACATACCCACATACAAAACACTCCACACACACAATATGCACACGTACTAACACACATAGACATAGAGACACACACACACACACACACACACGGATGCGCACGCACACACACACAACACACACACACGTACGTACACAGACAAGTACGCACACAAACACACACACACAGCTCAGTGAGAGCACACATTTAGGATAAAGGAGAGAGAAGCACAGGTCAAATATAACAGACTATAAATTCCTATATGCAATATTAATTAAGTAAAACTTTAAAATTCTAAAGCAGCCCCCCCGGTCAGGCAGATAGTGCAAAAACAGTATGCAAACGGTGGCGAGGAACCCAAAACTCTAATCGAGAAAAAAAACCTCAGGAGAACCCAGGCCCAACCAGGGGATTCCAGTTCCCCTCTGGCAAAAGCTGCTGCCTCTGCACAAGCTCCAGAGACTTGCACAACAAGGCTAAATAAAATAAATAAACTTAATAATAAAATAAATTATAGTTTAAGATTATCATTAATAATCTAATAGCATTTGAAGTTTTGTGGTGAAGACATGTCAAGAGACCGCGTCCTTCTTTATCCAGCTCTATCATCTCAGCTCTTGTCAGGTCCCCACTTCCCATTCTCCGCTCTACCATCAGGTCAGGCCATGAACTGCATCCTGCTCGCTGTGGTAACCTTGGAACAATGAGACAAGACTGGCTGAGAGTAGAGTACTGTTCTGTACTCTTTGATGCAACAAGTACATCAGTTGTGTTTTTGGTTCCGGTTGATCTAACTAATGCAGCCTAAACCCTCTGAAGATTTATATTATGGAAGAGTAGTGTATGCAAGATTAAAAAGATGCGTCTTTAGTCTAGATTTAAACTGACAGAGTGTGTCTGCCTCCCGGACAGTGCAGGGAAGACTATTCCAAAGTTTAGGCGCTAGATAGGAAAAGGATCTACCACCTGCACTTGATTTTGAAATTCTAGGTATTACCAACTGACAGTACGCCTGAGAGCGTAATGCACGTGAAGGACTGTAATACAAAAGGAGTTCATTCAAGTACTGAGGAGCTAAACCATGTAAGGCTTTATAGGTAATAAGCAAGATTTTAAAGTTAACGCGATGCTTTATAGGTAACCAGTGCAAGGTTGACAGAACCGGGCTAATATGTTCATACTTTTTTGTACGTGTAAGAACTCGAGCTGCCGCGTTTTGGACCAATTGGAGTTTTTGTAATAAGCCTGCAGGGCAACCACCTAACAGTGCATTACAGTAATCTAGTCTTGATGTCATGAATGCATGAATTAACTTCTCTGCATCTGACATTGACAGCATATGACGTAGTTTAGATATATTCTTAAAATGGAAAAACGCAATTTTACAGGTGTTGGCGACGTGGCTCTCAAATGACAGATTACTATCGAATAGAACGCCAAGATTCTTTGCTGACGACGAGGGTTTTATGGAACATCCGTCAATAGTTAAACAGTATTCTTGGTTGTTACTTATAGCAGTTTTCGGTCCAATAAGT
Source organism: Triplophysa rosa (assembly GCF_024868665.1). Classification (NCBI taxonomy): domain Eukaryota; kingdom Metazoa; phylum Chordata; class Actinopteri; order Cypriniformes; family Nemacheilidae; genus Triplophysa; species Triplophysa rosa. The sequence goes on from NW_026634104.1 coordinate 77,332, forward strand.
AACACTTCCGTTTTGTCCGAGTTCAGTAATAAAAAGTTGTTACTCATCCAGTTTTTTATATCGACTATGCATTCCATTATTCGATGGAACTGCTGTGTTTCATGAGGCTTCGAGGAAATATAAAGTTGAGTATCATCAGCATAACAGTGAAAGCTAACTCCGTGTCGCTTTATTATATCTCCTAGAGGTAGCATGTATAATGCGAAGAGCAGAGGCCCTAAGACTGAGCCCTGTGGTACACCGTACTGGACTTGCGATTTGCGTGACACCTCATTGTTTATTGCTACAAATTGAAAACGGTCGGATAAATAAGATTTAAACCATTTCAAAGCTATTCCCTTAATGCCGACATAATTTTCGAGTCTATGTAGGAGTGTGCTGTGGTCAATGGTATCGAATGCAGCACTAAGGTCTAGCAGCACCAAGGTCTAGCAGCACCAACAACGAGATACAACCTCGGTCAGACGCCAATAGCAGATCATTTCATCAATAAGAGAGTTACGGCATTTAGCCAATGAAGTCGATAACCATGCATCAAATGACTATGTGTCATTTAGATTAGATGCGCTTATTGATGTTTTATTGGTTAAAATCATAAAGCACAAAATGTAATAAGGTTTAACTACACAGATGAGCTTGTGAACCAAAGTCGCAAGCTAACGCGTTGTCAAAGTGACAGTTATAAGCAGCCTTTCGATTAGAAAAAGCATAAAGATTTAATGTAACATTACAATGAATTGAGACATAGTGAACTTAAGTCACAAGTTAACACGGTAGTAATGAGCATCGTTCTTTCACTACAGGGGCCATCAAATGAAAACCATTCCGTCTAAAAAGACGTGGTTACTAAACTGTACTCTAAACTACTACATTTCATCAGAGATAAATAACACAGAGGTCACAAGTTAACACTGGCATATTCCCTTGATTCATCCAGCTGCATATTGATTTTGACATCTTGATTTTATTGCAAAGTTCCGCGGCAACTAACGTTGCAAAATAGCTTAATGTTATTTTTTACCGCAGTGACACGCAGCTTCGCTTTATTGCATGGGTTCGAATCCTGTGTCAAATTGCTTTATTTTTTCACCTCGCTTCAGCCATTACGGGCGATCATACCAATAATTTGCAATCTTAACAAGAATGTCAAAATCATGTAACAAGAAAGTCTGTGTTAAGATTAGACATCTTAATATTCAGTCGGCTTGTGCTTTCAGAATCGACGAATCTGCTGAGGTCGTTCATGCACATCTGTGGCGGAGGACCTGTAACCGGAACTTGGTCACCACCTTAGCACCCTCTGACTCGCACAGATTTTGAAGAACTTCGTCATTTATCTCGCCGTCAATCTGTAATAAAACATCAATAAACGCATCTAATCTAAATGACACATAGTCATTTGATGCATGGTTATCGACTTCATTGGCTAAATGCCGTAACTCTCTAGCTAATTGTGCGCACGCCATAGTTACTTAACGTTATACACGAAGCAAACGATCAGTGAGTTACGTCACGTGACGTTAGTCCAATCAAGTCAAGAGTAATCGATCAAACACTTCAGTCTACGCTGAACCAATACTAGGCAAGACCAACCATCTAATTATCATACAAGACACAGAAAAGTGAGAATAAATAAATAAAAGTGGAAATAAATACATGCGTTAATAAATAAATATAAAAATAAATAAACTTATTAATAAATACATGTAAAAATAAAAGGAAATGATAAATAAAACAATCTAAAAATAATAAATAAAAAATGGACACAAAAATAATAAATCAATTTAAAAAATGAAAAAGAAAGTTAAAGCAAAGATCGATAATAGCTAAAACAAATTATTTTGTTTTATCAAACCATTCATTCCTTTATTTATTTTCATATTATTACATTTATTCATATATACAGTATATATATATATTTATTTATTTATACATTTATTTATTTATATTTTTTGCAGGTTTAGTCCTCCATAAAGGGTATCTATTCTCTTGGGATAGTAGGGCCTATAAGTGCCTCGACATGTTCAGCACCGCCGAGAACAGCTTGATGTCAGCAAATACACCTAAAACTGCCCGCTGATGAATCTATTTGTTCCCAGACGCATTTCCACCACAGGAATTTCCCCCGGAACTCAGGGCTTTAGGGCAGTACTCTCTGTGTTTCCACCGCAGGAAACGGGATCAAAACAAAGTTCCCCCCCAGAAAGTCCCTGCTCGTGAGATAGTACTTTTCCAGAGTTCCGGAAGATTTGGGGGTGGGCCTTGGTCATCGAATATGCTGATTGGTTGAGTTCATGGTTTCATTGGTTGACTCTACATGCTGCAACGTCTTCCGATAAAAACACCACTGTTGTTACAAGTTCGTTGCGGTGCATGTAGTTTCAGCTGTTTACGGTTTGAAATGGTTAAAACTACAACAGATGGACCAACGACGAGGTCCGGGCTTTATTAAGTGTTTATGTGTAACCGGTCCTACTCGCCCCGCTCAGTGCGGGCCTCTAACCGTCGTCGGTCCAGATGGGAGACGGGCGCTCTAACGAGGAGGCTAAAGACTGCAGTCTCTAGCGCAGTGGTCACCAACCCTGCTCCTGGAGATCGACCGTCCTGAAGATTTCAGCTCCAACCCCAATCAAACACATCTGAACTATCTAATCAAGGTGTTCAGGTTTGCTTGATGATTACAGACAGGTGTGCTGAAGCAGGGTTGGAGCTGCAGTCTGCAGGACGGTCGATCTCCAGGAGCAGGGTTGGTGACCACTGCTCTAGCGTCTGTCACTAGAGCGTCTCTGTTGGTCGGGGAGTGAGGTTTACACACTGCACAGCTCTTCACTAGCTGGCCACCGTTACACTCACCCCCCTAAACCTCACTCCCATCCGGGTCACGGCACCATTGTAACCCCTGCTATCTGGTTCCTTCTTACAACCGTTCCGGAAAGGACAACACAGAGACATAGACTGAGTTCACTTGTCGCGTTTACTGAAATATATGAAACGACACCAAATAGCCATTAAATACATCTCTTCCGGTCACATAACATTCTCCTCAGTAGTTTACATGTGATACATAGTTTTCGCAAGATCAAGAGCTCAATTTCTGTTGTTTCTCAAACATAGAAAAAGTATAACATTATAAGAACATTAATGCATCATACCTGAAATATATGAAACGACACCAAATAGCCATTAAATACATCTCTTCCGGTCACATAACTGTCAAAAATAAATAAACATGTGAACATAAGCAACTAAAAAATACAGAGATAAAAACACGACGAATACCATGTGCTCCTAAAGCGCTCGGCAGTAAGTTCGGTATAAAACAAATTATACATCGACTCTATATCCCTTATAACTCAAATTTGAAATAAAACACTTTTAAAAGAACAATTTTGACCTTAAAAGTAAACTAAATAATATCTAACAACATTTTATTTCCGTCCGACCAGAGTGAGATTCTACGCTTACCATTCTCCTCAGTAGTTTACATGTGACTGAGGAGAAAGTGGCAGACTATACTTTGTTTACATTAATCGCCTGTAGGTGTCCCCATATCCCCTTCTTCTTTATTAAATTCAATTCAATTAAATGTTTCACAAGATGAACAAATTTTGGCACAATTCATAACAAATTTCTTTTACCCGTTACATATGCAGAGGACCAAATCAAACAGGTATTGGAAACGCTGACCCGCAACGAAAAGGTATACATGTACCTAAAAATAAGTCAGTTATACAAGCTGGGCATTGTCGCCCAAAAAAATAACGAGTGTCTGTTGCTTTATGTGACGTTATCGTTGTTGAACATTACCGCCCCCTCCCGGACTGGGAGGAGCCGTCACATGCAGTCCTACGTCACGGGACTGATTTGCCTAATCTTCACCGTACTTTAGTGCGCTATGGAAACGCAGACAGCAACAGGTCTGTGAGAAAAATTGTTCCCGGGACAAATTGTTCCAGGTAATTTTGGTGGAAATGGGCCATTTGACTGAGGTCAGAGTTTCAGAACTATACACAGCCTAGCTGTATGTATTTATGAGTTAAATGTAGTCTTGGAGCATTGCCTGTGTATTGTTTTTCCCTATTGTACAAACGTCTTATACTTTACAGTAAAATATTGTGTTTTGTATCATATTTCATTGGATTAAAAATGAAAATAATCACATCAGATGACCAAAACCACATACATGAATTAGCAAAAGAACTCCAACATGAGGGTCGGCCATGGTGCTGTAGTGGTGTTTATACTGTTGTCTGTGTATTTTGTGTTGTTGTAGCTGTTGTGTGTGTTGTCGTGCGGGCGGCTTTTGAAGACTGCAGTCAGAGTCTCAGTAAGACGTGCTGTTCAGTGCTGGACCTCATGATTTCATGTAAGTCTTTCATTTCTTTCCTGGTTTATTGCTCGACTGTAACATGACCGATTGTGTAGAGAGCCAGTGGTTTGTGTGTAAATCGCTTGCATACTGTATGCCAGTCAATTTCCCAATAGACAAAAAATATCTTTAACTAGCAAATGGCTAAGAACTTTTCCAGTCTTACCGGCCTGTGATTGAGTTAGATGCAGAGGGTATGTTTAGTGCAGATATCAGTTCAATGCCTGCTCCGTCCGCTTCACACACCGTCTCTAGAGAGCGCTCTCTGTCACTTTCTCTCACACGCACACTCGACGGAAGAGAAAGACATGCTGTGTGTGTAAAGACACATCAGATCGAAGTGCAGTGTTTTCCATTCATTACCTGCAATGGTTTCAAAACAAACCGGAAAAAAATGACACTTCTCCTAAAACAAATTCTGTGTTGTTTTACAGCATTGTTTATGCAACACATCTTCCATTCCCAGTCAACACACTTCTGTCACATATTTAGAGACTTAAGAAACTTTTGTTCAGAAGCACATGGCCTAGCGTCTTTTTGGATAAAGCTTAGCTTTCGTTCAGTGGGAGAATGTCATCAGCATTGTCCCGTGAGCGACATACAGGAGCAGCATATGTACAGCATGTGACCCATGAATAAATGAGTACAAAACAGCATTTCCACTAAACTCACCGTTACTGATACTGTTTGGATATAGAAACATTAAGACCGAGGCTGTTTGAAAGAATAAAGCAAGAAATGCTAGATTCGATTAATTTGAAACAAAATATACAGTACTTTATCTATCAAAATTATTCTTTTTTTTCTTTTTTTTAGTTCAGTTGCATTGTTTGTGCATTTCATGTATGAAAAACATTACTAGCAAATGGCGACTTAAAGGCGTAGTTCACCCAAAAATGAAAATTCTGTCATCATTTACAAACCTGTATAGATGACTTTGTTCTTTTAAACACAGAGAAAGATAGGTGGGAGAATATTAGCCATTTTCAGTTCTGTGACATCATCCACTACCATAGTAGAACAAACAATGTTGTCTTTTTTTGTTCTGTTGAGCACATAATGAGATATTTTGAAGAATTTAGGAACACAAACAGTTCTGGAGCACCTTCAACTACCATTCAAATTTTTCCTACTATGGTAGTCAATGATGTCACAGACGTGAAAATGTCCCTTTAAGATTCATGTTTCAATTGCGCTGTACGTCCCGCGTGACCAGCACAGTTTGTGTGTGATATATGAAAGCGACTGGAGATGATTTCACATGATGATGTCATCTCTTTATTCTTTAGGGTTGTTGGATTCAGTGAGCGAGAAACAGAGCGATCAATCATCAGCCACTGGAGTCTGGTAAACACTTGACCATCATTCACTCCTCTAGAGTCAGATGTGATGTGACAGACTGTCTGTTGTGTGTTGTGCTCAGGGTTCAGGTTTATGACGCCACAGCGTTTGATGTTTGTGTTTCTGAAGACATGCTGCAGAGGTTCTTCACACACACACTCATACGTGTTCTTACACATCGACCTGCCTTCAAAGGTGAGAGGTTATTCATTTCAATTCATGTTTATTTACACTATATGGTGCTGTTTACAAAGCAGCTTTACATCATAAAGAAAACACTGAAGAGGAAAACGAAGTGTATAGAGTACAAACAGAGCGGGCAATGTTAATGGAATTTGCAGAAGTTCATCTAATATCTGCAGTCTTCTGGTGAAACCATCACGGCAACTCCAATGATGAATAAATCGAGAAAACCCTCTGGAGAAACCAGTATCAGTCAGGAGGGCCAGTTCTCCTCTGACACATCACTGCTGCTCTCATTCACTTTGAGTCAAAGTTACTGAGTAAACGTGTTTAATGTGTCATAAGTGATTTCTGAGATCTGTTGTTGAGATGTGAAATCGACCACCAAACAAACACACTACTATGCAAAAGAAACTCATCCCCCCCCCCTTCATTAGCCACTCAAAATAAAGAATGTGCCATGCGACACAGGCATACAATGGATCTGTATTTATCATAGCTGAGACCAAGCAAGATAATAATAATGCACATGAAAAGAGCAAGCAAAGACAGCACAAGTATGTACAAGCAGCACACTCCAAACTGTTCTGTTACCACAGCTAACATTACAACAACAGCATATATTACTTCTGTGAAACGGCAAAACCAATGCGACTTACACATTAATGCCAATCAAAGCAAACGTCTTGGTTACGGATGTAACCTCGGTTCCCTGATGGAGGGAACGAGACGTTGTGTCGAACCAACAGAATGGGGTTTGTCTTGAGAACCTATCATCTTCTGAGTATTTAGAAAAGGCCAATGAAAATTGGCGAATGAAATTTGCATGCCGGGCTCCTCCCCGGATGTCCGGGTATAAGAGGGAAGCCGGCGTGCTCATTCATTCACCTTTGGTCTAAGGAGCCTAAAGCATCCTCCCCGACCGCTAGGGTGGGCCGGCCAGTGTTGTGGCATGAGGGACACAACGTCTCGTTCCCTCCATCAGGGAACCGAGGTTACATCCGTAACCAAGACGTTCCCTTTCTGTCGGTCTCTCGACGTTGTGTCGAACCCACAGAATGGGGTTCCTATGGAAAACGCCACAGCACTGAGCCGCGTCACAATCTCTGCGGAGCGACGTTGACTGGCCTGGGCGAGTCAGACGAACACGCTAACGCGAAATTATGACCCTCCAGTGGAGAGGAAGGGGGACCCAGAGCTTTCCACAAAAAGTTGGGAAGCCCCCTAACGCCGGCCGTCACGGGCGGAGGCCTAATTCTCTAAATGGCGAGAAGCCGCCCGGCACCGTACGGGCCACTGGGTAAGCATTATTCCCCTTGGGGGAAAAACGCTGCAGAGGCCACTACCTACCGTAGGGAGGAATTAGTGGAGACACCACATGGTCTCACCATCAGGGGAGAACTCATGGGAAGAAAGTGCGGACAGGAATTAACCGCAAGGTGGGAGTCCACCTGGGGAGGTCATGGGTTGCCAAGGTGGGAACCATTCATGAGGATACATCAGACGGAACAGCCCACGGAGGGGGGTGTTACCACGTCTGGAGCACTAGGTCCAGTTAGAGCTATGTGGGATAACTCAACTGTTCCCCGGCCTAAGGGGGCAGGGCTGCTCTGCCCAGCCTGTGCCTGGAAGGGTGCTAGTAATGGAAGGAATGCCTGTTGAGGGGAAAGAAGTGAGGCGGGATCACCACTGCTCCCCCCGGAGGGGGAAGGGCTTCCGCAGGCGTACGCCCTACCGGCTGCCGGTCCCACACCTTGCCAGGATGGGGGCTGACACCGGTTCCGCGCGTAGGTATTAGAACCTCACGGAGTTGTTAGGCATAACCCAACCCGCAGCTCCGCAGATGTCTGCCAGAGAGGCGCCCTGCCACGAGGGGTGTGCCTCACCCCCAACGGGCAAGGGCAAAAAGAGATCGGTATGCCCTAACGAGGGCATCCACGATCCAGTGCGCCAGCCTCTGTTTGGAGACAGCCCTCCTGCTGACCTCTGAAACAGACAAGGAGCTGCTCAGAGCTACTGGGCTCTGCGTGCGGTCCAAGTAGAGGCGCCGTGCGCGTACTGGACACAGCACAGATAGGTTGGGTCTTCCTCCCCGGTGGGGAGCGCCTGCAGGTTCACCACCTGGTCTCTCGGGAGAGTGGTGGGAACCTTGGGCACGTAGCCGGGGCGGGGTCTCAAGATAACGTGAGAATCCCGGCCCCGAGTTCTAGGCAATCTGTGGACACGGAGGGTGCTTGTAGATCCCCTACCCTCTTGGAGGTGAGCGCCATGCGGAAAGCCGTCTTTATCAAGACTGAGAAAGAGCGGCAACCCCGAGAGGCTCGAAGGGGGCGGGGCCTCTTGAGGCCCGCCACCTAGGTCGCAAGAGGGTACGGAGCGCGGATAAGGTGGTCACCCTCTCGCGCCCCTTAGGAACCTAATGACCAGGTCGTGCTGTCCCAGAGGCTACCCAGCACTTGGGTCATGATGAGCGGCCGTAGCGGCTACATACATTCCCAGTGTGGAGGGGGAGAGGTTACTCCCCCGTCTCTCTTGAGGACGGGACAGCTCGTACCCGACCGAGCAACTCCGCGGGTCTTCTCGCCGAGAAGAGCACCAGGACGAGAAGAGGCGCCACCTATGGGCGTATAGCCGCCCAGTGGCCGAAGCCCTAGCCTGAGTGACGTCCCAACCGGACCGGGGGTGGGTCACTCAGGATCTCCTCGTCCCGTCCAGACATGGAGACCAGGTTTTGCCTGGGATGCCGTAACGTGCCCCTTCCCCTGGGGAAGCTGTCCGCCAGGGGGAGCGGCCAGGGGGGAGTTGTTGTCAGAGCCTCAGCTCCGAGAACCAAGTCCTGGTTAGGCCAAAGGGGCGTAACTAGTACCACTTGATGCTCCTCTTCCCTGGCCTTGCACAGGACCTGTGCAATGAGGCTCACTGGGGGGAAGCGTACTTCCGCTTGTCCCGCGGCCAGCTGTGCGCAAGGGCATCCGTGCCGAGGGTACCTCGGACAGGGAGTACCAAAGCGGACAATGGGTGGAGTCCGGGGAGGCAACAGGACCACCTGTGCCTGGCCGAACTGCCCCAAATGAGCCGGCTGCGCGGGGATGGAGTCGCCACTCTCCGCGAGGCGTCGACTGACGAGAGAGCGCATCGGCTGTCTGGTTCAGGACGCCTGGGATGTGTGTGGCTCGCAGGGAGCTGATCACCTGCTGACTCCAGAGGAGGAGGCGTCGGGTGAGTCATGTTAGCTGCTGTGAGTTAAAGAATACACCACAGCAGCTGTGCTGTCCGACCGGACCAGCACGTGCTTCCCTGCACGAGAGGTAGTAGCCTCCTCAATGCAAGTAGCACAACCAACAACTCTAGGCAGTTGAAATGCCAACGCAGGCGGGGGCCCGTCCACCGCCCCGACACTGCTTGCCCGTTGCACACGGCACCCCAACCTTGCAGGGAGGCATCCCAAAGGGGACCCCTGTCCGCAAGAAGGTCATGGAGACCAGGGGGTTAGGGTGTGTCGGCAGAAAAGCGTGAGACCATACGCCTGCTGCCGGTGTGCCACGCTCTCCAAGGAACTTGACTCTGCAGCCAGTGTTGGAGCGGTCGTATGTGCATCGACCCGAGGGGGACCACCCCCGCCGAGGATGCCATGTATCCCAGGAGCCTCTTGTTACAGGGGGACCGCTGACTGTCTGATCTTCAGGCAGTTCAACACTGACCGGGCACGCTAGTCAGTCGCACTGCCTCTGGGAGGCCGCGAGGGTGAAGGAGGGCGGCTTCCACGACCTTCGTAAAGACTCGTGGAGACAGGGACAGACCGAAGGGGAGGACCCTGTACTGATATGCCCGTCCTTCGAACGCGAACCGTCGGAACGGCCGATGTCGAGGGAGGATCGAGACATGAAAGTACGCGTCCTTCAGGTCGATTGCCATGAACCGGTCCTGACGCCTGACGAACGCCAGGATGCGCTTCTGCGTGACCATCCTGAAAGGCAGCTTGTGTAGGTGCCTGTTCAGAACACGCAGATCCAAGATAGGGCGCAACCCTCCGCCTTTCTTGGGGACAATGAAGTATGGGCTGTAGAACCTGCTGAATATCTCGGCCGGTGGGACGGGCTCGATCGTTCCCTTCACCAGAAGGGAGGCGACCTCCGCCCGAAGTACGGGGGCATCCCTGCCTCTGACTGAGGTAAAAAGGATGCCCCGGAACTTGGGCGGACGTGTAGGGAACTGAATCGCGTAGCCGAGACGGATCGTCTTCCTCAGCCAGCCTGACAGTCTGGGAAGCTGAGACCAGGCTCCCAGAACTGTGACAGGGGGACTAGAGGTTTGATCTGCTTCATCGCCCCCGCGGAGGGTGGTTCGATGGCTAGCAGTACGGATTCCTTGCCGGGGGAGGTCCCCCGGGGAGGAGATCGGCTCTGCTGTTTTTCCTGCCTGGCGACTGCGCAGCTCAACGCACTGTCTGACTGAGAGTGCTGAGGGCTGGTGTTTATACTCGACATTGCGCTTCGCCATGACGCAACGTCGAGTTTGCCGTTCACCGTCGTGCAGAGGGTGGGAGCGGCTGTGATAACCCAGAGAGAGAGGAAACTCTCTTTTTTGAGAGTAAGTGGGCGCTAGCCCCCCGGAGGGGGCCAGCAGATGGAGAGACGGGGCAGGATCCGTCCCTATCCGACTTCCCAGCGATGTGGCTGGGGTCGGGCCCAATGGTAGCCTCGATCCCCCTGAGGTCTTCCCATGACGGCCGCTTCGCCGCGGCTGCTGATGGGGCGATGGTCTCCTCTTCGCTGTCTCCTCCAGGGGGGCCCCCTGAGTGGGGGGCGCCAGAGCTGGAGGGCGTCGAAGAGGACCAGGGCTGCTGGGAAGCAGACAGTGCACGGGACTCGACGGCCGAGGCGGCCGAGTTGCGGCACGGAGGACTGCTTTTTACTGTCGAGAACCCTCCACAGTAACACCAACCAGCCCCCCCTTGCGAGACGGGTACGTCGAGAAAGCGGACCTTCTCAGCGTTACTCATCTGCGCAAGTATCGGCCAGAGGAGTTCCTCATGGACCACAAGTGTGGACATCGTCCGACCCAGGGCCCCCGTGGTCACCTTGGTCGCCCGTAGAGCGAGGTCGGTGATGGCGCGGAGTTCCTGCATAAGCGCTGGGTCGGTCTTACCCTCGTGGAGCTCTCTCAACGCCCTGGCCTGGCAGGAGCCATAGCGTGGAGAGAGGAGGCAGCTTGGTCCGCCGCAATGTAAGCTCTCGACACCAGAGATGCCGAGACACCACATGCTTTGGACGGGAGTCTAGGTCGAGCCCCCCCAGGTGGCCGCCACCTACGGGCACGAGTGCACCGCGGCGGCAACTCCACCTGGGGACACCGACGCATCCTCCAGCTGTCTCAACCTCGAGGGAAGAGAGGGTGACAGAACTTTGTTTGACGTGAAACGTGCCGGAAGGGGCGTTCCAGGTCTTGCAAAGTTCCTCATGCACTTCCGGTAAACACGGCACTGGGGGCGGGCGCGGCTTGGAGCCGCGCTCAAACCCGAGGCGCCATGTAGCCAGCCGCGAGCGCCGGGAGAGGCAGTGCGGGCACTGCAACCCAACACTCACGGCGGCCCGGGAAAGCATGGCCGACATCTCGACATCCGCTTTTTCCTGGGCTCGACCCCCCGAGGGAGGGAGCCCGAAGAATCGTCGGAGTCGGATGGCAGTACGTCACCCCCCGATGCTGCAAGAGACCTCTCATCATCACGCATCGTGTCCGAATACGTGATTGAGGAATAAGACGGCGGACCGTCTTTTTTGGGGAACGGTCAGACGAGCGAAACGAGGTGTGAACGGTCCGTGAGCCGTGGCTGGCGGATTATCGCTCACAGTAATCCTCATCTCACCCTCGCTGCTTGCCATAGCGGACGGCAGGGCCGTAGTCCTGCCGCCACGGAACGGGGAGCAAACGAGGTGGTGGCTGAGTCCCGTGGGAACACAGCCACCTGTGACGCAACGTCTGAATCGTCACCGCCCGCAGTGCGGGCAGGACGTATCCACAACGTCTGCCCCAGCGTACTGGAAGCAGGCATTGTGTCCGTCCCCCTCCTCGATGAGTGTGTTGCACCCATGAGAACAGCGGGACAAGCCACGCTGGAGAAATTTGCTCTTTTAGAAAAGGAAATTTGCTCGAACACCTCCGGAACTGCCGAGACGCCCAGGGGAGAGTCACTGCAGGAAGGGACCGTCCGCTGTCCACGTCGTAGATTCCAGCAGAAAGAATGATCACCAAGATCGTAGAGAAGCTCATCAGATGCGTAGGCTCTGAAGAACAAAAGGTGAATGAATGAGCACGCCGGCTTCCCTCTTATACCCGGACATCCGGGGAGGAGCCCGGCATGCAAATTTCATTCGCCAATTTTCATTGGCCTTTTCTAAATACTCAGAAGATGATAGGTTCTCAAGACAAAGCCCATTCTGTCGGTTCGACACAACGTCGAGAGACCGACAGAAAGGGAACTCGGGCTCCATTTTTAGACAATGGAGCAGAACATGAAACTACAGACTGAAGGGATTTTTGAATTGGTAAATTTGTTATGGGAATAAATCAATGTTAACATAAATAAAATAAAATCAAATATAAATAGTTATATTATTGGACACTAGCCAGGCGGATAAACAAACACAGACCGGAAGTTAACTGCAGTCCATGCGTGTACGTCCGATGAAACAGACCTTTTTCTAAAAATATTGTTTATAGTGCAATGTGTGTAATTGTGTGTTGTCATTTGTGTAGTGTCAGATGCTGTTGCTCTTCAGAGTGAATGGACTTTTGCTAAAACTCCTCAGTTGCTGACGGCTCTTTTCTGCAAGGTAAATGTCTTCACCGCACCACATCTGAACCACACGAGGTGATGATCAGTCTATACCACACTTCTGGAGTATTGCACTAAAAGTGTGAGAATCAGAAGCAAATCTTAACTGTTATTGTAAAGTCTGTTGAACAAGTCGTAATTCTCATGGATGTGATTTTCCAGATAAATGCAGATTAGAGGGTGACACAGGAGTGGATTTTCAAACCTCGAATGGGGTAAGAAAAATAATCTTGAATTAATGTTTAACTTTTTCTTAGTCACTCAATTCAAGATTATTTTTTCTTACCCCGTTGGCAGATTTTTTTGCTTGTTTTAAGCACAAATTCACTGAAATTTTATATTTTTTTACTAAAAACTAGACTTATTTTCTTAGGTCAGTTTGCTCATCAAGAAAATGCATCTTGATTCAAGAATTTGTAGACATTTTTACTGGAAAACAAGAAAAAAAGACTAAGTAAGAAAGTCATTTTTTGCAGTGTGATACCCAGAATATGTGTGGAATTTACAGTAGAAGGCCTGGTAACTGAGGCTCTGGTGCTCAAGAGAAATCTAAGTGGTCTATTTTAACATTTTAAAATGAAAACTACTGACAGCATACAAACAGCATTTGAAATCAATTCAACAATTGAAATGAATTTATCATGAGCAGAAGTACAAACAAAGTTGCTAACAAGTAGCCTTTTCATGCCATTCATACCAGAAGAACTGATTCTAAATCATCTTCCCAATTTAAACATTGTTCATTATGAAAAATGCAAAATAAATGGATATTAGCACAGAGTCCACTGACAAAAAATGTAAGAAAGTTACACAATACCATGGAGGTGTGTATATTGGGGCATAAACTCGTTTAGATGGTGAATTAGATGAATGCTTGATTAAAGAGAAGGACCTTTAATCTAGTTTTAAACCGATTGAGTGTGTCTGAATCCTGAACATGGCGGGGGAAGCTATTCCAGAGTTTAGGAGCCAGGTACGACAGGATCAACCACCTCTGATAGACTTCGATATTCTGGGATCTATTAACAGACCAGAGTTTTGCGACCGCATTTTGCACGATGGATTGTAATCTGACAATAGCTCACAAAGATAATGAGGGGCTAAGCCATTTAGTGCTTTATAAGGGACCCTTCACTGAAAATTCGGTCATGAATGACTCACTTTCTAGTTGTTCCAAACCTCTTTGTTCTGATGAACACAGAGAAAGATATTTGGACGAATGCTTGTAACCAAACAGTTCTTAGACCCCATTCATTCCCATAGTAGGAAAAATGACAATGGAAGTCAAAAGTGCCCCAGAATTGTTTGCTGTCCTACATTCTCCCAAATATCTTTCTCTGTGTTCATCAGAACAAAGACAATTATAAAGATTTGGAACAACTCGAAGGTGAGTAAATGATGACAGAATTTTCATTTATGGGTGAACTGTCCATTTCAGACTTAATTATGTAAGCGACAATGATACTGTTTGTGCGCAAACAAACAAAACTACAGACTCTATTTAACTATATTCATGACTTAAGTGTTAGTTTCCAACGTGCCTTCACTGATGTAAGTCTAAAGTCTGAATTGTGGCTCGCTGCTGAGAGTCGGCTGCTGAGGCAAACATGTAGAAAGGCTGAGCAGGGATGTAACGATTCACCGTGAGAATTGAAAATCGATTACTGTATATTATGTGACGATTCAAGCCGGTTGAGATATTATTTGAATCGCAATACATGTTTTGAACAGCAGGGGCCGCTGTGTTTACTGCAAACTTGGAAAACGTGGAAAGCTGATATTTCTTAAATGTTAAAAAATCCAATAAAAGCACAGACAAAGTCTTAGTTTGTTTATTTTTAAGACATTTTTGTATTCCTTTTGTATTTGATTTAGAATTCGATTTGGAATTAGTTTTCTTTCACAAAGAAAAGTGCAGCATTTAAGAAATAATAAAAGGGCAGTTGTTAATTCCTAATTTGTCTCGACTCAGTTTGTAAAAATAAATCGTGCATGGCATCGTGAGCTGAGTGAATCGTTATATCCCTAGCGGAAGTGTAAAATGGACAATTTACACATCTCACTACAACTGTTCATAGACAGTTTATTGGCTTATCAGAATGCCGACAAATCAGCTAAGGCGACCTATTTCTCTTATTTAATTCTACATAACCAGTCCAGACCCAAGGTTTTGTTTTCTGTTATTAACTCTTTTGTTAATCCCCCAGTCAATACTATGTCTGTTGCCTCTGTCACTCTCTGTGAAAGCTTCTCGAGATTTTTTAAGGATAAAGTAGTTAAATTAGGACTGGTCTGGTAGCCAGTACTTTCCCTAGTGAGTTACCTCTCCCACTACCGTTGTCTGCATCTTGGGATGTTTATGAACATGTTTCCCTTCCGTCACTCAAAGGCACCATTGCCAAGTTGAAACATCCTCTTCTTCATATGATCCTAGATAATTTCCTAAAAATCCTAGATTTTTAAAACAGATTGTTGAATTGGCTTGGACCGTGCCTCGCGTCCTTTTTTAATAAGTGTCTTTCAACTGGTGTGGTTACTGCTTATTTGAAAGTGGCCACTGTCTCACCTCTCATCAAGAAACCTTCACTCCACCCGTTGGTTGTAAATAATTATCTCCCTGTTTCTGTTTTACCATTTATTTCCAAGGTTTTGGAAAAGATTGTGTTTTTCTAACTTCAGTCTTTTCTTGTTTTAAATAATCTGTTGGAGCACTTTCAATCTGGCTTTAAGGCTGCCCACAGTACTGAATCTGCCCTTCTGAGAGTGCTAAAGGATATCTGTTTATCTACTGACTCTGATGTCCTCGTTCTATTAGATTTATCAGCAGCTTTTGACACTATTAACTAGGGGTGTAACAGTACACTCAGCTCACGATTCGGTACATATCTCGATGCTGGGTTCACGATACGATACACATCTCGATATTTTGAACAAAATTCAAAAATGAAACTGAAATTCAAATAACATTTATTTTCAAAATATTAACAATTTCAGTAACTTATTTTGTTGCACATACAACTTAATAAAGAATTTTAAAAATTTAAGGCTTAACTGAAATTAGAATTAAGATCAGTGTCAATTTTGACAGCAAATTTTGATTTAGGTTTAGTCATAGTCTTCTGACTAAAATGCAATTTAGTTTTAATCATCCCAATTTATCATAGTTTTAGTCTATTTTTAGTCGACGAAATCTACATTATATTAGTCTACTAAAATCTATCTGGATTAACTCATTTAATCGGTGTAATTAAATGTTCCATACAAAGATTGAACTGTTTCGACATCATTTACTTTACCTTGGAATTAAATGAAACCAGGTCATTACCTTTATTTTTCAGAAAAGTTGAGTAACTACTGGATATGCATTGTTGTAACGCAGAGAATATTAGACCATGAACGACATGTAGCAGTTCATTCAGTCTCATTTTGACTCAATTGACTCGTTCGTTCAGTGAAGGGCGTGTTCATTCAGTACATTCAACCAATGAAACGCTCTGACAGAGCTCACGCTCAAGCGCTATTGGCTCGTGTCTCTCTGCGCTGTCTTTGCTTGAGACAGTAATGAATGAGAAAAATCTTTCAAAAAGACATAATAAACTGCATTACATTTCTTCAATCATGCAGATCACATACTTGTTTTTTAGCATGTCATTCGATCTTTTAATCTACAGTACGACTCACTTCATCGCTTCTCTGATCGGAACAGCGCTGGTTTTTTTTGGCTTACTTTATGTTGCATATCACGTCATGCAGCAGCTCACTTTAGCGGATAAATGAACATTGCCATTTAAAAACGTTTGTGCTCCTTTGTAATGAGTTTCGGGGTGACTTGCCTGCAGTCACGCTTCAAGTTTGCTGTGTTTTAACGGCGATTGTGAAGGAAAATATGAGGCTTTGTAAACCACTTGGAGACACAGATTGTGTCTTGAGCCTCTCTCTCTACTGCATATGTGAGATAAGCACACGTGACGCGCTGGCGCAGAGTAGGTAGCGTCTTGACCGCTGAACGAATAGAATTAAACATCTTAAAATATCCCTGTAACAACGTTCAAAGTAGGGAAGGAAGGAGGCGGGAACCAGCATCATTTAAACAATAAACTTCAATCAAAATAAATAAATAATAATCCAGCAAATAAAAGGCTGGCAGCCACCTCACGGTCGACTGCCGGCCACACGAACATAAACAAACTCCACTTAACTTCCGGGCCCGGGTCCTCTCTCTCGATGGTCCGGTCGCTCGTCCTCTTATGCTACCGAGCTCCCCCGTGAGGCATGCGGGGACCGGCGGTCGCACAGCTGACACTCTTTGCCACTTACGCCGCTGGCCCCGCCTTACCCGCCCCACGGCTCTCGCCCCGCCTTCCTCGCTACAATCCCCATCTCTCTACGATGCGCATCGTAACATGTTTGCATCGCGAAATATCGTAATACGAAGTATTGTTACACCCCTACTATTAACCATTCTATATTAATCAATAGACTAGAATCTTGGGTGGGTCTCTCCGACATAGTTTTGAAGTGGTTCCAGTCATTTTTATCCAATAGGAAATATGTGGTTAGGTTAGGTCTCTTCCACTGCTTCTCTCCCCTGTGGCCTTCTGCAAGGCTCTATTTTGGCCCCCACGTTATTCTCGTTGTATATGCTACCTCTGGGTTCAATTTTTAGAAAACATGGGGTGTCATTTCATTTTTATGCTGACGACATGCAAATCTATTTACCTTTTTAGAAGAATGATCCATTGACCGCGACTGCAATCTCATCTTGCTTAGACGAGGTCAAATCATGGCCATCTATACATTTTCTATTCTTAAATGATGATAAAACTGAGGTGGTTGTTTTTGGGCCATCAGAAAATATGAAGGCCCAAAACCCTGACCTAGGACCTTTATCGGCTTTCAGGTCCTCGCAGCTTCAGAATCTGGGTGTTCGCTAAAACTCGACAAACAAATTTCCACTGTGGTTGAATCCAGTTTTCATCAGCTCCGTATACTCGCGAAGATTAAACACTTTCTCACTGACAAGACTTTGGAGATGGCTATTCATGCTTTTATTACACCGCATCTTGATTATTAACTATTGCATATCCAAAGCTCAAATTGCCTGTCTTCAATTGGTCCAAGACGCTGCCTCTAGATTGCTTCTAAAGAAGAAAAAACAGGATCATGCCACTCCACTCTTTAACTAAACTTGAAACTAACTTACTGTCTGTCTGTTGATCTCTCAGATCTGTCTGGTGTTCAGTGTGGAGTCCGTGTTGTGTCAGCTGCAGCAGGTTTTGGAGACTCATGAAGTGAATTGGCGTCATGTTCTCTCATGTCTTTCAAATCTGCTGATATATCATCCTCAGACGCAGAGCTGTCTCACAGGTACACACTAATGCTCCTCAGTGTTTTTAGTTATTCTTTCAGCATTATTCATAAAGTATTCACCTCCGTGTGTTCAGATCTTCTGTCCAAATGTCTAAGATCTGCATTCGACACTTATGATGTGGAGAGAATGATCACATCATTCCTGTTGGCTCGACAGGCGTCTCTGGAGGGTCCTGCTGTCTTCCCCTCATACAGCGACTGGTTTAAAGTTTGTCATCCTTATTCAACACTGATTCAACATATTCCTGATATAACCCAGCAGGGAGTTGTGATGTTTGGTACTTTCTTCTGTCTGATGCTCTGTAATGAGTTTGTCATCATTTGTCTCCTCAGTTGTCGTTTGGTGGTGCCAGTGGTTATCATGGTAACAGCAAGAAGTCCACAGTTTTTCTCCTCAAGTTCCTGTCAGATCTGGTTCCTTTTGAACCCCCACAATATCTGAAGGTCAGTTCATGGCAGACATTCTGAGTTTTTTTGATGCATTTCAGTGCAAATACATGAGATCCTTCGGATGAGACGTTAAACTGAGGTCCTGACTCCCTGTGGTCATTAAAGATCCCATGGCACTACTCGTAAAGAGTAGGGGTGTAACCCCGGTGTCTTGGCCAGATTCCCTCCACTGGCCCTTGTCAATCATGACCTCCTAATAATCCCCACCCTCAGAATTGGCTCTATCCCTCTCTCCTCTCCACCTATAGCTGGTGTGTGGTGAGCGCACTGGCGCAGATGTACTGTGGTTGCCGTCGCATCATCAAGGTGGATGCTGCACACTGGTGGTGGGTGAGGAGAGACCCCCCTCATATGATTGTGAAGCTCTTTGGGTGTAGAGCAATACACAATAAAGCGCTATATAAATGCCTCATTCAGATGTAGTAGAGCCAGTAATATCATGTAGTTCATGAGTTCACACATCCAGTGATGTTTGGGCTGAGCTCTGCTCTCATGTTTTATTATTATTCTGGTCTTTCTGCAGGTTCATGTCATGCATCCTCCATATATACGTAGCAAGCATCGGTCTCTATTGCAGGAATACATCAGCCTCACAAAGACTCGACTGGCAGATCTGAAGGTCAAAAACATCTCAATGTGTTGATGATGCTTTTTTCTTTTGTCAGGTGTTCAGAGAAACAGAAAGAGGTTTTCTGCGGTGAGTGAGTGTTTTATGGTGTGTTGTGTCTTCAGGTGTCACTGGAGGAGACAGGGATATTTGAGGTCGTGAACGGATCGGCAGGTGTGCTTCATGTAAGTTGTGTGTCCTGTGTCTAGTGTCCTGTGAGTCTTTTGTGTGTGAATGTTACTCAGACGTGTGTGAATGTTCAGTGTCCAGCCCAGCAGGATGTTGAGAAAGCTGTGACGCTCTTCACCACCACCAGTAGAATTCCAGCTACAGTGATAGAGGCCAGGTACTGTACACAAACACACACACACACACACACACACACACACAAACACACTCCTGGAGGGTAACTTCATTCTGACAGTGGTTTTTTGTGATGTCTGCAGTATTTTCCGGAGGCCGTATTTCCTGTCACGATTCTTACCTGCTCTCCTTTCTCCACGTGTGGTGAGTGTCATTGTGATCTATCACAGGGGCTTGTCATGGTGCTCAAGGTTTTGTTTATAGGCCAAACCTGGACAGGGCGAGCTATATTTATCTATGTATAGTAGTCTTTTAACACATTTGATGTACTGTGGGGAAAATAATAAACTCAGCGTGAACAGTTGACATGGATAACTAATTGTGACAAAGAGTAGAAAAATTAGTTACAACATTTTTTAATTCTTATTTTACTTTTTTGTAGGAATATGTGAGTAATGTGCCATATGTTGTTGACAGTGGTTTTTCATAAAATAAACATTTTTTGAAGAACATACCCAAAATGGGTTTTGATTATCTAACATAATTGAAGGCAAAAGTTAGAAATGAATTCATATACAAGGTTGTTTTCATGCTTAAGTACAGATTAGAATGAGCAATTTCAGACAGCTGGAGATGAGAGTGTGGCTTTTCAGACAGGTGGAGATGAGAGTGTGGCTTTTTCCACTCATAGTTGTGTGTTTGAGGACAATATCATTTTGTACTAGAAAAAAGGCATTGAGGCATTGATGAAGATATATTAAAATATAGCTGCAAGCAGCAATTAGCCCCTCAAAGGCACAAAGGGAAGCGTATGTGGACATTCTAGTGATGGGTTTTGAAAAGCAACTCAAAAGCATTTTAAACACCATAAAATTGCTTTTAACTTTTGACCAAGAGGTGGCGCCATCACTAAATTTATATGAAACAACAACAAGTCAACAACATCACATGGCGAACAAGCTGTGCCATATGATGATATGCACAAACATTCGTGTCAATACACAAAATTATCGCGAAGATAAAGTCACATGACTCTGTTACGCTCGCTTTCGAATTCAGTGAAGTGGTATATGACGACCATTCAAACAATCAAAAAGCTTTTCATCATTTTTTATTAGGGTTGTCTCTAGAAGCCATATACCAAATTTCATGCAACTCAGAAAACTTTTGTAGGAGGAGTTAAGTATGTTTTGAATGATTCAAACTGGTGCACAGATAGTATAGTGACATATGACAAATGTGGTCTGTATCAAAGAACAGTTCACTTCAATTTCCCAAACCATCACAACAGTAAAAAAGACCACAAGGACTCCATGTAAGATCTGTAGAACATACACATCAATGTTTTATCCAGATTTAATGACCTTAATGTCTGCAAGTAATGCAATCTTTGCTGCCCCCTCTTGCACAAAATCTTTGTATTTGGAGAAAAGGACAATTTAGTGTCTACAACTGTACCCAAATACTTTTCAACGCTCTCAATATCCACTCCATTCATGCATGTTAGCTCGTACTGAATGAATTTCCTCCTAGAACTAAAATCAATAGTCATCTCCTTAGTTTTAAGAACATTAAGCTTTAAAAAAGCCTTCTGACACCAGACTATAACATCTTCAACCACAGGACCACGCTTAGAGTCCTCCTCACTCAATAGGTGAACAATTACACAATCATCAAGACATTTGATAATATGCTTATTTCTAAAACTACTGCAATCGTTTGTATAGTGAAAGTGGAAGTGACCTATTAGTCAGAAAAAATCCTGACCAAACCTCGATGTTATATGCGGTCGAGGCCGACAAATGTGATCTCCGGAGGACGCAGCCTTCGAAGACGCAGCTATTTTGTCCAAGTTTCTAAAAGTACATTCTAAAATACTGTAACGATTGAGGTTTGACGTTTTAAGACCGCATTTCCCCTTGTTTTGGTCTATTTTTCTTTAGAGCCTGTTTCTTTTATTAACCCCAGTAATAATAAAGGTGTTCATAGTGCATTTCATCTTTTGTGCGTTTATTTTGAATGTTGCACTATTGCAGCTATATGTCCATGGAAATAAAGTAACGAAAATCTAATTTACAGTACTTTATCAGTTATTATACAGTTACTCTTTAGGCACTAAAAATATTGGCTGTAATGTCACAGAATGTCGGACTGAAACATAACTGCTCTTTTTCAGCCTACTATTAATATTTCGCTCAATGACTAAAATAAAATGACTACTAAATAAAACAAGGACATTATTTCAGCTTTTGAAAATAGCTTTTTAGTGAACTTCGAGCCAGCTGAATGGAGAAATTTCCTTCAGGTTCTGTCTTCCATCAATAGTCATCAATAGTCAATCTGCTGCTACTGTGTTTTAAATAAGGCAGGGCATTGACACATTTCACAGTTTGATTTCTAAGCTTGCAGTTTTTTTTTCCAATTCAGTTTGATTCAATATCAATTTATTTGGATATATAAAGTAGGTTCTTAAAGTGCATTCAAGATATACATTTTTATCACTATGTACTCTGTCACTTTGGATAGAAGTGTCCGCCAAATGCATAAATGTAAATGTAAACAGAAATGTTTTTTTCTTAAGGAAAAACGCAACTAATGATGTAAAAACTATACAGGGAACCAAGTCAGTACATCACCATACCATTAAACTTATTTGTATACAACCGCATGTACTGTAGATTTTAAAATAATGATGTTGAAAAACAATCAAACATAAATTTACAGAATTTGTTTAGAACAGAATATACCTTTATGATAAATAAAAATAAGAAATGAAATAAGCCAGAATCAAGTCACAATGTGCAAAATAAATGTGTTTAGGCAAAATGTCATTGTGTCAAATGACATTTTCCTTAAACATCGCGTAACAATGATGTGCCATACAATACTAGACCAGATCTCGCCTCAAAACTATTTTTAAAACTACTTCCTTTCATCTTTTTTTTGTATCACACAGCGCAAAGTTCAGTCTAAGTAACAAACCATGTGCATTACAGACAAAGTGTTCATTCATATTTATATGCTCAAACATTCAGTAAGTGACAAATGTTTGTAAACGGTAAACACATTCATGTGCGAGTCATCCGCGGGTGCGTGAGGAACGAGCTGCCTCACTTCACCAGTCTCACGAGGAGAGACGTGATCTTGCGCTGGGTCATTGCCAGACCTCACGCTCATATGCACCGGGGGTTTCAGTACCCAACCCTAAAAATCTCCCATTTCTTGACATCATAAATCATATTTTCAGGGGCGCAGTGCATGTCCGTCTGCTACGCCACTGTCCATATAACCACAGTGACATGATCCTCACTAGGGATGGGCATTTTTCAATCATTTCATATTCTAATATTTGAGCTCATAAAAACGAATATTCGAATATTGGTTTATTTAAATTAAGTTAATAATGACGTAATTTGTTACGTTTTTATTTAGTCACAATTTCACATCAAGCTTATAATTATCATTAAATATTCACAATGAATTAATATTATATCCTGTATATCGTTTTTAATGTTGAAAAATAGAAAAATGCATAAAAACTGCATTTAAACCTGCACGGAACGGTACAATACAAAAAGAAAACAGACAAAACAAAACAAAACAAAACGCAACGTGTATTGACAGTCTGTGATATGTGGTTATATTGTTCATTTTGTTTTACATTTTCTTGATAAGAAAAACAAGCATATAGGTCTATTTTACACTGGTGAAAGTCTGTTCAACAAGCCGACAGCGGAGAAAACGCGCTGCTCTTCTCTAACTCCGGTAACAAAACCCAGATCTGACAAGAATATCTGGCTTTATTGTTTATAATGTTGATAATAAATAAAGTAAACGGGCTTGATACCTCATGCCGACTGTTAAGATCCTAAAAAATACCCCGCAACCAGCCATTAGTGCTTGATTCCCTGATTACGTGACCGTCATCTGAGGAAGATATTCTGCTGATCAGCACGCACATAAATATTGTTTTCTTTGTCGTTCACGGTCAGTGTCTGTCTTGTTTAGCTTTGCATTGGATTTGCATCAATAAATAAGGTAGGCCTATTTATTTCAGCTAAGGTAAGGAATCACAGCGCGTTTTAAAACAAACAAAAAAAGCATCCGTGCGAATTTATTTACAGACTGTAACTTGAAGGCGACGACCTTATTTGAACTTCTAGAAGGAAAATTCTGGCTTTTAGGTATGGAAAAAGGTGCCAGTCTTATGTTGAGGCCAAATTCATTAACATTTGTTGCAGTGAAATGTACATTTTCATGTTTCAAATTGTTGAAATTAGCATTACTTAATATATTTTTAACGAACGAATATGAATTTACTAAGAACAACCGCTCCAAAGAAGTAATGGTAATAAATGAATTATTGTTAATCATTTAATATTACCTAATGTAAGTAATGTTAACAAATTCTGTGGCTCACCAGTTTTTAAACATTTTAATATGGTGATGTGAGCCGAGCATAAAACGCGATCCGGGCATCCAGTGTGTAAACTTAAAATATTTAAACTAGCTTGCGATCTGAGTGAACAAAGATTTAGGAACACATACAAAGGATTTTTTATATTTTCTGTACATTAAAAAATCATTGCAAAAGAAGTGAAGAAGCGTTAAATAAGACGTGACTACTCTAAGGTCTTCTGTAACGGTAACTTATTAACCTTTGTGGTGATGCAGTTTTATTCTTATGAAAAATAGGAATATTCGAATAGCATTGTTAATATTCGAATAGTTATTGCGGATCGAATATTCGTGCGCATCCCTAATCCTCACTGCATAACACCTCTGTGAAGATTCCACTGTGAGATTGGTAGTGGAATAGGCTCCTCCTATCCAAGCATCCAATCTTCCACTATTCAGGGTCACCACTAGTATTTACACTATATATTAGTGTTGGGCGATATTCTCTATAGTCAGATCGTTTTATCGCCAGCCTGTGGATCGCCGATACACGATAGTATCGAGGGGCGGGGCAATTACGCATTTATCTATGACCAGTTGGATTTGTGGACAAAAACAGAAGCTTACGTGTCTATAAAATGCTCATGTGTGACTGCAATTAGCATTCTATCAGAGTTTAAGTTCAGTGCAGTTGGAAAAATTGTTACTTACCACCGCAACCTTTTAAAAGAGACAAAGTAAACTAGGGCTGAAACGATTCCTCGAGTAACTCGAGTTATTCGAATACAAAAAATCATCGAGGCAATTTTTGTTGCCTCGAAACCTCGTTTAATCCATTTAACTACAGTACACACGGAGCACTGCGTTTCCCCACGGACCGTTATTACTGACCCACAGCCCGCTAAACTATTCATGTTACAGGGCTCTGAAGTCTCATGCAAATGCATTCACCGTGAGACACACGCGTTTTAGTATGTTCACACGCTCACACGTGTTTCTCATGCTGATAAATAACTGATAGCTTATAGGGCTGTGACGGTTGCCGTAACAACCGCACCACCGC
>NW_026634104.1:106998-165527 GCF_024868665.1 Triplophysa rosa
TTGTATTATATTGCATTTTGAATTTAATATGGCAATGGAATGTACTAAATGGGTTTAGTTTTCACAGATATTAATGTATGCTATTTCAGCAATAAAAACTAATTGTTCTAAAAAGGAAACAAATTAGTTGTTTTACTCATTTTAAGAGACCTGTCTTATTTTCTCTTGTATATTTAGTATTGCTTTTTAATAAAGAAAAAGTACTTATTATCCGAATACCCGATTAATCGATGGAAAAATCAGTAGAATACTCGATTAGTAAAAGAATCGATAGCTGCAGCCCTAAAGTAAACCATTGCTATAAGTCAATATCATTCATCCAAATGCGTCATTGATGCCTGCGTTCACTGTTAATACTTAATTGCCAAACGGGAACAACTCGTGCGCTGGTTTTAAACCCTCAAGCGCATAGCAATTCCTGCGAGGAAAAAAACTAAAACTCAAACTCTGCACATTATAAACTCTCTCTGGCGCGAGGAAAAGCCTGAGCCGCGCCCATCACAAGCTCTCTCGTGAGCTGAAAACTCAAACCCCGCACATTATAAACTCTCTCTGGTGCGAGGAAAAGCCAGAGCCGCGCCCATCACAAGCTCTCTCGTGCGCTCAAACTCTCCACTTTATAAACTCTCTCTGGTGCGAGGAAAAGCCCAAGCCGTGCCCATCACAAGCTTTCTCGTGAGCTGAAAGCTCAAACCCCCGCATATTATAAACTCTCTCTGGCGCAAGGAAAAGCCAGAGGCGCGCGGATCACAAGCTCTCTCTTGTGAGCTGAAAACTCAAACCCGCACATTATAAACTCTCTCTGGCGCGAGGAAAAGCCCGAGCCCATCACAAGCTCTCTAGTGAGCTGAAAACTCAAACCCTGCACATTATAAACTCTCTCTGGCGCGAGGAAAAGCCCGAGCCGCACCCATCACAAGCTCTCTCGTGCGCTCAAACTCTCCACTTTATAAACTCTCTCTGGTGCGAGGAAAAGCCCGAGCCGCGCCCATCACAAGCTCTCTTGTGTGCTGAAAACTCAAACCCCGCACATTATAAACTCTCTCTGGTGCAAGGAAGAGCCCGAGCCACATGCATTGCAAGCTCTCTTGCATGAAGAAATGCGCAAAGCATGTCTGTAATATTGATTTGCAACATATATTGGCAAACAGCCAACTATCGTCTAGGGAATCAGCTATTGCCGATAGGTCTGAGGGTCGTCGATACACGGTGGTATTGTCAATCGGAACAACCCTACTATATACAGGTGCTGGTCATATAATTAGAATATCATCAAAAAGTTGATTTATTTCACTAATTCCATTCAAAAAGTGAAACTTGTATATTATATTCATTCATTACACACAGACTGATATAATTCAAATGTTTATTTCTTTTAATTTCATGATTATAACTGACAACTAATGAAAATCCCAAATTCAGTATCTCAGAAAATTAGAATATTACTTAAGACCAATACAAAGAAAGGATTTTTAGAAATCTTGGCCAACTGAAAAGTATGAACATGAAAAGTATGAGCATGTACAGCACTCAATACTTAGTTGGGGCTCCTTTTGCCTGAATTACTGCAGCAATGCNACAACAGAGTTTGAAAACATTTCATAGGTTGTAAAAAACTGAAAATGGTCATTTGTTGAATTTGCAGCATTAGGAGGTCATATTTACTGAAATCAAAAGCTATTTCAATCAAAAACATCCTAACAGGGCAAGTTACATGTTAACATAGGACCCCTTCTTTGATATCACCTTCACAATTCTTGCATCCATTGAACTTGTGAGTTTTTGGATAGTTTCTGATTGAATTTCTTTGCAGGATGTCAGAATAGCCTCCCAGAGCTGCTGTTTTGATGCTAACTGCCTCCCACCATCATAGATCTTTCGCTTGAGGATGCTCCAAAGGTTCTCAATAGGGTTGAGGTCAGGGGAGGATGGTGGCCACACCATGAGTTTCTCTCCTTTTATGCCCATAGCAGCCAATGACACAGAGGTATTCTTTGCAGCATGAGATGGTGCATTGTCATGCATGAAGATGATTTTGCTACGGAAGGCATGGTTCTTCTTTTTGTACCATGGAAGAAAGTGCTCAGTCAGAAACTCTACATACCTTGCAGAGTTCATTTTCACACCTTCAGGGACCCTAAAGGGGCCCACCAGCTGTCTCCCCATGATTCCAGCCCAAAACATGACTCCGCCACCTCCTTGCTGACGTCGCAGCGTTGTTGGGACATGGTGGCCATCCACCAACCATCCACTACTCCATCCATCTGGACCATCCAGGGTTGCACGGCACTCATCAGTAAACAAGACTGTTTGAAAATTAGTCTTCATGTATGTGTGGGCCCACTGCAACCGTTTCTGCTTGTGAGCATTGGTTAGGGGTGGCCGAATAGTAGGTTTATGCACAACTGCAAGCATCTGGAGGATCCTACACCTTGAGGTTTTCGGGACTCCCGAGGCACCAGCAGCTTCAAATACCTGTTTGCTGCTTTGCAATGGCATTTTTGCAGCTGCTCTCTTAATCCGATGAATTTGTCTGGAAGAAACCTTCCTCATTCTGCCTTTATCTGCACGAACCCTTCTGTGCTCTGAATCAGCCACAAATCTCTTCACAGTACGATGATCTCGCTTAAGTTTTCGTGAAATATCTAATGTTTTCATACCTTGTCCAAGACATTGCACTATTTGACGCTTTTCGGCAGCAGACAGATCCTTTTTCTTTCCCATATTGCTTGAAACCTGTGGCCTGCTTAATAATGTGGAACGTCCTTCTTAAGTAGTTTTCCTTTAATTGGGCTCACCTGGCAAACTACTTATCACAGGTGTCTGAGATTGATTTCAGTGATCCAAAGAGCACTGAGACACAATACCATCCATAAGTTTAATTGAACAATATAAAATTAAATGTTTACGACACTTAAATCCAATTTGCATAATAATTTGGAACGCAGTGTACAAAGAAAGGATTTTTAGAAATCTTGGCCAACTGAAAAGTATGAAGATGAAAACTATGAGCATGTACAGCACTCAATACTTAGTTGGGGCTCCTTTTGCCTGAATTACTGCAGCAATGCGGCGTGGCATGGAGTCGATCAGTCTGTGGCACTGCTCAGGTGTTATGAAAGCCCAGGTTGCTCTGATAGTGGCCTTCAGCTCTTCTGCATTGTTAGGTCTGGCATATCGCATCTTCCTCTTCACAATACCCCATAGATTTTCTATGGGTTTAAGGTCAGGCGAGTTTGCTGGCCAATTAAGAACAGGGATACCATGGTCCTTAAACCAGGTACTGGTAGCTTTGGCACTGTGTGCAGGTGCCAAGTCCTGTTGGAAAATGAAATCTGCATCTCCATAAAGTTGGTCAGCAGCAGGATGTTGCTATGTTAAGCATAAACACATGACAGCGCGTCTATCAGCGGTAGTTTAGTTTAAACTGACAAACAAAATGAATCTTAAACTAATCGAAAAATATGTCGCTATGGTAACCAGTTTGTCAATCATCACTAATGCGGGAGTGTCTACTATTTCTACATGGCTTAAGTCATTCGTGAACCAGTGGGCGGGGCTAGAGAAGTAGTCGTTGATATTCTTCAGTGGAGGCGGTTTTCAACCTATCAATGGATAGGTGCATTCCAGGACCTGGCGTTTGCTGGGCCTGGTGTCAATAACAGTTTATTGTTACTCAGAAACAATAACAGTCATTTCAGTAACAAGGGCGTTTTCAGTTCTGACACTCATGGGATGATTGCTTGAATAAGATTTCCTCTTATATAACAAAAGCTTGGGCTAAAATTGGTGTCTTAATTCATGACTCCTTTAATGCTTTTAAAAGAAAAGAGTCTCATATATGGAGGACTAAACCTGCAAAAATTATAAATAAATGAATGTATAAATAAATAAATATATAAATGTAATAATATGAAAATAAATACAGGAATGAATGGTTTGATAAAACAAAATAATTCGTTTTAGCTATTATTGATCTTAGCTTTAGATCAATTTTTTATTTATCTCGCCGTCAATCTGTAATAAATCATCAATAAGTGCATCTAATCTGAATGACACACAGAATATTTGATGCATGGTTATCGACTTCATTGGCTAAATGCTGTAACTCTCTAGCTAATTGTGCGCACGCCATAGTTACTTAACGTTATACACGAAGCAAACGATCAGTGAGTGACGTGACGTTAGTCCAAAACAAGTCAAGAGTAATCGATCAAACGCTTCAATCTACGCTGAACCAATAGTAGGCAAGACCAACCCATCTAATTATCATACAAGACACAGAAAAGTAAGAATAAATACAAGAATAAATAAATGTGGAAATAAATACATGCGATAATAAATAAATATAAAAATAAATAAACGTATAAATAAATAAATGTAAAAATAAAAGGAAATAATAAATAAAATAATCTAAAAAATAATAATAATAATAATAATTAAAAATGGACACAAAAAATAATAAATCAATTTAAAAAATGAAAAGAAAAGTTAAAGCTAAGATCAATAATAGCTAAAACGAATTATTTTGTTTTATCAAACCATTCATTCCTGTATTTATTTTCATATTATTACATTTATTCGTTTATATATTTATTTATTTATACATTCATTTATTTATAATTTTTGCAGGTTTAGTCCTCCATACTCATATGCTTACCAATGCTGCATTTTGTATAAAAGAAAACAGTGAAACAGTAATAATGTGAGATATTACAAATAAAAAACTTCATGTAACTTTATTTTTAAACCTAATTTATGCATGTCGTACGATTGTCGAATAAACTCACTGGTGATGTGTACAAGGGCTCATGACCTACCGATTGTCAGAATTGGTACCGTGTATGCCTGCATTAAGAGCACAAGTGCTCCTAAAAAAGAAGTTACCTTAGAGCCCTGGAGACATGTGAGGGGAGGATCCTGGTAAATCTAGTTCTATGTGTAGTGGAGGATGAAGAACACAACAGGAACAAACGAGACCGTCACACCTATGACGTGTCTATAATCATTCAAATAATAAAAATAACTATGCACTGTTGCTGATTTACAACACTGGAACTATAGCTGGAGGAAGAATAAAGTGGTAGTACACAGATAGTTTCTTCTCATGCTAATTAATTTGGTGGCTAAAAACCGCTGTGACCTTGCAAACATTTCACGTTGTCTTACCCAGGACACGCTTGACCCATGGGGCAGGTCTCACCTCATTCACAGGGGTGTAAAGTAGAAGATAAAAAACGGTTTTGCCATATCTCTCTGAATGAAACCTTGAGAATCTAGAAACTGTGCGGCCATAGGCATGGTTTAAGTCTCACCATGTATCTCAAATTCGAGAGTGATATCTCTAAATCTCTGATTGTTACAAAATCATTTTAAAACGATGCTATGTGATTTTATTTAGAGGATATTTAATGCTCTCACTTTCTGAGTGCCAAGTCAGTCTGTTATAAGACTTTTCAAAATGTAACAATCTTTTATTAAACTTATTAACCTTTTATTTAATAAATGCCTTACTGATGCTTGTTCACTTACACTCATATACACTCAAAACTTCAATTATGTATTTATGTATCTTGCTCCAGCACCACCGCCTCGGGCAGCCACTTCCCTCGTCCGCGCTGCCCGAACTCCTCAGCACCACGATCCCCCTCAGCAGCGAGGGCACTCCGACAGCATGTCACTCCTTCCTCCCGGGTTTCGGCACCAATGTAGTACATTTCCAGGAATAGGAAGAAAGGAAGAAACGCATTGCACCTCCTTCCTCGTTACACAGACCTTTCTCACATCTTCCCTTTCTGTCAAAGCTCCTTGAGAAAGTGGTCGCTGCTCAACTCAACAACTATGTTATCTCACAAGCTCCTTAAAAGCTTTCAATCAGGTTTTGGTACAGAAACGGCACTGCTTAGGGTTGTTAATGATTTACTTATGGCAGTTGATTCTGTATGAGTTTGCACTTTAGTTCTCCTCGACATTTCTTCTGCATTTGACACTGGATCTCCCACAATATTTTTATATCATGACTTTATTTTCTTGGTATTTCTGGTACTGTTCTATTTTTATTTATCTCTTACTTATCTGATCGTACACTGCTATACATCAGACCAAATCCACTACTGTCCTGATTTTACATGGTGTTCCACAGGGTTCTGTGCTTGGGCCTTTACTATTCATTATCTATATGCAAATCTGACAAACAGTCCAGTTCGAAAAAGTATGTTTTTTGGAAAATTCAAGACTGCAGGAAATTTTTCATGATGGATTCGTTTCGCCTTGAGTTTAGGATTTAGAGGAAAGGGGAATTTTGTTTGTACACGTTACGGTTCAGAAGTTATGGGCAAAAAAGTATGTGACAATTTGGACTGTTGGTTGCGCTAGAATGTTTGAGTGAGAGACTCCAAATTTGCCATGGTAACATATTACACTTTCTTCTATTAGGGTGCAAAATTTCATAACTTTCCTACGTATAGTTCTATGGGCGACCATAGACACAATGGCAGAAGAAGAAGAAGAACACTAACGGATGCAAGCTTCATTAAATCACATGGACATGAGATGTTAGCACAATTATAGAATGACTCAACAGACCAAAATATTTCTTTTATAGCTTCCTGTGAAGGCAGATGCCAGGATGAACTTCATCGAGGCCTTAAGAAAGTATGTATCAGCTTATTACACAAATCAAAAATGCAATTCACATATGTTTAGGTTTTTTGTGTATGATGAAATAAAGCTTTCTGTTTGTCTTTTAGAGCAGATAAGATTCCTGTTCTTCTGTATTCATCATACATAGAGTCCTGTCAAAGAGAGTCTTGCAGACAACAGCAAGGTGTTTCATTATGACTCTGATTACACACACGTGTCCATTTGAGATCTTAGACTGTTCTGAAGCCTACAGTGGGCACTGAACTGAAGAGTCTTATTTCATGTGTGTGGATTGTGTTTCTTTAGGTGTGTGTGAGTCTGTAGAGGGTGAAGAAGATCGTCTGATGATCCTACAGGAACATTTTCTTTTACTAAGGAAGATGATGTGTGATGGGGCTTCTGATGGTGGTAAAGACGCATACACACACACTTTTTCTGTTCATCCATATCCAGTTTAACATGACCTCAGTTTTTATACTTAATAGTTTGGCTGTTTGAGGCAGGGGATGACACGAGCAGAAAATAAAATGTCTTTAATCCAGTGTGACAGTCTCTGCTTCATGTTAAGTCAAAACACATGAACGGCTGCATTTCACACTGATGTGACGCACAAGACCTAACACGTATCAAACTGACTGCCGCTCTGACAGAAGACAGGAGGACAGAACGCTTGTAGGGTGTAGGGAATCTGAAGGGGAGGGTAAGAGAATCCTCTCAGTAATATACCCAATGATGGAGTCATCTCTGAGATTCATTTTGGTGCCACTGGTCCAATCAGCTGAGCAGAAACACTGGCATTGGTTTTGAGTGGTTGATATGGCACTTTCTCTGTAATGTTCACCCCATCCTGAAGGCTTCTGTCCTGACAGCTTTCTGTCTGAGAACCCAGAGTAGCGCTTCACCATTCAAGCAAATCCTTAAAGGGACAGTTCACCCAAAAATGAAAATTCTGTCATCATTTACTCACCTTCGAGTTGTTCCAAACCTGTATAAATTTTTTTGTTCTGATAAAGATATTTGGAAGAATGCTTATAACCCGACAGATTTTGCCCCCCATTGACTCCCATAGTAGGCAAATTTAATTTATCATTTTTTTTGTTCGGTTGAACACAAAAGAAGACATTTTGAAGAATGTAGGACAGCAAACAGTTCTGGGACACTTTTGACTATTTTTCCTACTATGGGAGTCAATGGGTGTTGAGATCTGTCTGGTTATAAGCATTCTTCCAAATATTGTTCTCTGTGTTCCTCAGAACAAAGACATTTATACAGATCTGGAACAACTGGAGGAAATGATGACAGAATTTTTAGGTGAACTGTCCCTTTAAATCTGCAATAAAAATGTATCATTTAATGTCTTTTTTTCATAAATGATTTGATAGGATGCTTTATTAAATTGAGCTGACACCCACCCAGAGAGTTGTCTTGTGTCGTTTCAGATGTTTCTGCTCAACTGTCCAAGATCTCTCTGTCTCTGAGGAGTATGTATAGTGATGAAGAGACAGGAAGTGATGTCATCTGCCTGAACCTTCAATCACCTGATCCAACACACGCTGCTGTATGAACACGTGATGTTACTGCTGTCAGTGTGTGCAGGGTCGTCAGAATCCAGAGTTCTAGAGCTGCTAGGGTGAACAGAGAAGAATGATTTGTAATCCATAACACTGCATACTATTTACAAATGACATTACAGTATACAATACTTTACAGTATGCGAAATTTTGATCCGACTGACATGAAACCATAGGATACTTGTGTAACTCCAGTTCTGTGATAGCATGAAGTGAAATGTGTCACTATGGGATACGCCCCTTCTGTGTATTCCTCAGAAGCCCTTCTACTTTACACCAGCACCTTTAATTCGATTTTTACCACAGGGGGACATTGTCCTCCACATTTTGCTTCCTCATGTCAGAAAGGGTTAAAGTGCTCTTGTGTGGAGATGTCGGCCCCATCTCCCACTTACTGCTCTGCCCTCGTGAATGCCTCTCCTAATCAGACAACAATATGCCTG
Source organism: Triplophysa rosa (assembly GCF_024868665.1). NCBI lineage: Eukaryota > Metazoa > Chordata > Actinopteri > Cypriniformes > Nemacheilidae > Triplophysa > Triplophysa rosa. The sequence goes on from NW_026634104.1 coordinate 115,655, forward strand.
TTGTTATGGCCTGAACAACACCCATGGGAACCCATTGAACCGTAGAGGATGGGTGTCTCCACTTCCTCAATGCCAACACCACTGCTGGCGTCACCCTCACTCTTCACTGGAAGAGCCAAACTGATTTTTACCTACTATAGTAAAGAAGTAGGTGGTTTGGGATGCAGGGACTGTTAACAAAAACTCTGAGAGAGAGAGAAAACTAAATATTAACCCCCTGAAATTCATACCTTAAGAATTGTTTGTTGGGTTGATGTATTTTTATGTGAAACTATTGCCTCGTTTCCACTGAGCGGTACGGTTCAGTGCATTTCAATACAGTACAATTCGGTACGGGAAACCCGTATCAGGCTTGCATTTCCACTGCCAACATTACCCTTACTTGGTAGGCATGGTGTATGCCAGAAAGTTGCAATCGACGTCACTTGATATGTGTGGTGTACACCGGAAAGTAGCGATCGACGTCATTATCGCGCGGCGAAGCAATCCGTAAACAACAACAACGGAGGACATACAGCAGATCCTGTTCTTGCTTCTTGACCTCACGGGTGACCATGGTTCATTTCTGCGCACAGATATTGTATTCTTGTCTCGGCTGTGTTTTCAAAAATGGCGCTTCCTGTGTTGTTGTTCCCCTTGTAGCACGCGCAAGTGACGGATCTCTGTAAACCAATCAGCGGTCTGCAGTGACACTAGCTCCACCCATTACGGTTCCGGTACTACTGTGCTAGTACCCTTACGAAAGGGTCCCAAAAAAGTGGTACGGTACGGTTCGCTATTTTGGTACCATTCACAGTTGAAATGGAAAAAATTGCGTTCCGTAGTGAACCGTACCACTCAGTGGAAACGAGGCATATGTGTCCTCTTCAGGTAGATGGATGCACACATTTCAGCAGTGTAGAATGAATGTGCATACTGTATACTGCACTTGTACTTTCTTAGGTTTTTGATATTGGGTGGAAAGTAGGGATGCAACAATACAGCTCACCCACCGTTCAATGCGTACCTCGGTTTTTACACACGGTTTTCAGTTGGGTTCTGATGGCTTGGCACGTTAAAGTGTTTTTCGTTATTCTATGCTTATGTGACAGGAACAATAAGAAGTTAAAAGAAAAAAGTTATTTTACTTTATTCTGTTTAAGCAAAAATCGGTTTAAAAATCAATCAGTGGAGGAGGAGGGGGTTCCCCGCTGCACTAGGCTCTGTAGGGGAAGGAGAAAATTTAGTGTAGCACTTGAGGAAGAAGACGTAAAATGAAGATGATATACAGTAGTGAGGGGGTAGCTGGAGCCGGTAAGGTGACTGGGCAAGATCGGTGATAAAGTCCGCTGCAACGTGAGACCAGGGGCAATGAGAGACTGGTAAGGGCATTAGTTTACCTTGTGATAGATGACGTGGGACCTTGGAGATGAGGCAGACTGAGCATCCCTTAACGAACTGGGAGATATTCTGGGCCGCCAGTATTGTGTTGTGATCTTGTGATAAGGCATCTGTTTTCATGTTCTATGATCCTGGGCGATAAGTAACACGAGAAGCCAAAGCGAATAAAAAATGGTGCCCACCTGGCCTGTCTGAAGTTTAGGTGTTTAGCATCTCTCAGATACTCGTCAAGGTTTCTGTGATCAGTGATGACAGTGAAAGCAAACTTCGCTCCCTTCAGCCAGTGAAGCCACTCTTCAAGGGCCAATTTGATGGCTGTCCTTCTTACCCAGAAGCGGCAGGGGAGCTGGATAGTCTGCTGAAATTCTGGTTCAACGCCTCCGAGATGATTTCTTCCATGGCCTTCTGTACCGGTTTGGAGAGGATAAATCCGACCTTTGGATATAGAAGCCCCAGGCAGCAGCTCTATGGTGCAGTCCCATGGCCGAAGAGGGGGAAGTTTGGTAGCCAATTGCTTGGAGAATACCTCTTGAAATGCCCTCTACTCATCAGAAATCTGGACTTTGCAAGGGACCCCTGGAACTTCAACTGTCGTAGAATTAACAGGCATATGGGGTACAAAGGTCTCCCGACAGATGGGAAACATCTGGAGAGGCAGCCATCGCAGTAACGTTTGTTTATGTTGTCACTTTGAAACCGTCTGTAAAGATTCCTTGTAATGTGGAACAGGATCGGGTGTAATTAGAAGGCTGGTGATTGAGAGCATGGGTAGCTGATGGAGAGCTCTGGATAAGGGAGCGTGGTCGAGCGTAAGGCAGAGTTTGTAACACTGTAGTCCATATACTGGTGTTGTTTTGTGACAAAATAGAGTGCTGCATGGGTGACGTGCTTTATGTCCTAAAATAAGGTCCATGGTTAACAAAACCTCTGATCTAATACTTTAATCTACAATCTAAAACACACCAGTAACCCACTTTATAAAAGCTTTTACGTGTTTTAAAAATAGTTGTTCTGCCCTTTGTGTCAAATGCCTTGCTCGACTCGACAGCCAGATAACGCCTCCCAATGACAACAGACTCAAGAGAATAATTTTGAATGCTTTACTGTCATGGGATAACGTAAAACTGTAAAATACAAATAGAGAATTCTAAGCAAACAATAATCAATAACATGCTAACGTAAGAGAAATAAAGGCAATTAGCATGGTACATAATCAGTATCCGCTATAATAGCGTTAGCCAGAACAGTTTCCCAAATATATTAAAATAAACAAACTTTCTGGTATCTAAAGACATATTAAAACAAAATATACTATCGTGGATAATATAATGCAGCAGTATTACATACCTAAAGTGCCTCGGAACAAACAACTTAAATCGAGGAGAAATGAGGGTGATGACCGCATGGCATCCTAGACTGCTGCTGACACTAGGCTCACATAAATGATGTCATCACATAGGGACTTAGACAAATAACATGCAGTACCCAACTTTGAACAGAAGAGGTCACTAAACTACCATTATTATCAAACCCGTATGCAAACTGTTCATAGGAAACAGGACAATAGTGGTGGCTAATAAATTGCCTTTCAAGCATCTGTTAAAATCTGACATCTTTCAGACAGATGTTTTGTGATGTCATGATATAAAAGGTGTTCATATCTTGACCTGATAGTAACAGAATGTTTTGGCACAAACCAAATCCAGCCCGACAATCAAATAATAAAGTGACCCAAACAATAAAGAAAATCATTTTCAAATCTTTCCACAATCTTTGTGTAATCCAGAATGATTTCTGAAGGCCCTGCACACCTATAGTCTCATGAAAGTTTTAAATGATAGTAATGATTATTGTTTAGGAACTTTCTTTATGTTTCAGATTGTCAATATCATCTTGCAAAACTTCTGCATGTGTTTACTGGAGGCATCGAAAGTCAACCCTGTTAACAGGTATATCTGATGTGGCTGTTATTAATGTTCATTGTGGGCTGTGATTGATTGATTTCATTCGGCCAGTGTTGGGATGAGGGATGATTTACATGATGTTAATCTGTTCACAAGCAGAAAGTACAGGTGCTCCTACAGTCAAGCATTACAAAGCAACATAAACAAAAGGATTTGATTATTTATATTATATATTATCATTTAATTTGATATTTGTAATTCCACCAATTATTTAAAGCAAACATATTTGTAGTGAGGGAGGTGGTGATGATGGATGGACTGAATCCAGTGCATTACACTCACTGTTGTGTTATTGGTTTAGGAGAGGTTCAGTAGTATGATCATTTGATCTGATAACAGTGTGGTGTTGTTCGTTTCAGACAAGGCGAGTGGGCGAGTGTCTTCCTGAAGGTCCTGTTGGGCCATCGCAGGCTCATTTCACCTCTGATACACAGACTGTGGGATCTGTTACACAAACAAGTACTGTTGAGACTCTGTGTTTCATTCTTGTCAATCTTGTTATTCTTGTTTACTGTTGTGTGTTTGTGCGTTCAGTTCGTGTGTTGTGTTATACTGTTGTGTGTCTGTAGGGAATCTCTTTGAGTTGGGCTCACGTGTTGGGTTATAATGTTGTGTGTCTGTAGGGAATCTCTTTGAGTTGGGCTCATGTGTTGTGTTATAATGTTGTGTGTCTGTAGGGAATCTCTTTGAGTTGGGCTCATGTGTTGTGTTATAATGTTGTGTGTCTGTAGGGAATCTCTTTGAGTTGGGCTCATGTGTTGTGTTATAATGTTGTGTGTCTGTAGGGAATCTCTTTGAGTTGGGCTCATGTGTTGTGTTATAATGTTGTGTGTCTGTAGGGAATCTCTTTGAGTTGGGCTCATGTGTTGTGTTATAATGTTGTGTGTCTGTAGGGAATCTCTTTGAGTTGGGCTCATGTGTTGTGTTATAATGTTGTGTGTCTGTAGGGAATCTCTTTGAGTTGGGCTCATGTGTTGTGTTATAATGTTGTGTGTCTGTAGGGAATCTCTTTGAGTTGGGCTCATGTGTTGTGTTATAATGTTGTGTGTCTGTAGGGAATCTCTTTGAGTTGGGCTCATGTGTTGTGTTATAATGTTGTGTGTCTGTAGGGAATCTCTTTGAGTTGGGCTCATGTGTTGTGTTATAATGTTGTGTGTCTGTAGGGAATCTCTTTGAGTTGGGCTCATGTGTTGTGTTATAATGTTGTGTGTCTGTAGGGAATCTCTTTGAGTTGGGCTCATGTGTTGTGTTATAATGTTGTGTGTCTGTAGGGAATCTCTTTGAGTTGGGCTCATGTGTTGTGTTATAATGTTGTGTGTCTGTAGGGAATCTCTTTGAGTTGGGCTCATGTGTTGTGTTATAATGTTGTGTGTCTGTAGGGAATCTCTTTGAGTTGGGCTCATGTGTTGTGTTATAATGTTGTGTGTCTGTAGGGAATCTCTTTGAGTTGGGCTCATGTGTTGTGTTATAATGTTGTGTGTCTGTAGGGAATCTCTTTGAGTTGGGCTCATGTGTTGTGTTATAATGTTGTGTGTCTGTAGGGAATCTCTTTGAGTTGGGCTCATGTGTTGTGTTATAATGTTGTGTGTCTGTAGGGAATCTCTTTGAGTTGGGCTCATGTGTTGTGTTATAATGTTGTGTGTCTGTAGGGAATCTCTTTGAGTTGGGCTCATGTGTTGTGTTATAATGTTGTGTGTCTGTAGGGAATCTCTTTGAGTTGGGCTCATGTGTTGTGTTATAATGTTGTGTGTCTGTAGGGAATCTCTTTGAGTTGGGCTCATGTGTTGTGTTATAATGTTGTGTGTCTGTAGGGAATCTCTTTGAGTTGGGCTCATGTGTTGTGTTATAATGTTGTGTGTCTGTAGGGAATCTCTTTGAGTTGGGCTCATGTGTTGTGTTATAATGTTGTGTGTCTGTAGGGAATCTCTTTGAGTTGGGCTCATGTGTTGTGTTATAATGTTGTGTGTCTGTAGGGAATCTCTTTGAGTTGGGCTCATGTGTTGTGTTATAATGTTGTGTGTCTGTAGGGAATCTCTTTGAGTTGGGCTCATGTGTTGTGTTATAATGTTGTGTGTCTGTAGGGAATCTCTTTGAGTTGGGCTCATGTGTTGTGTTATAATGTTGTGTGTCTGTAGGGAATCTCTTTGAGTTGGGCTCATGTGTTGGGTTTGGCAGCTCTTTTGGTTGAGCTTCATCACTGCAGACACATGTATCCTCAGGTTCAGGTGATGAACTCAACTCTCTCTCTCTCTGAACATCTCTCTGACGCTCTCCTCTGCTCCACCAGATCTCACATGGCCTTCTGTCTCAGGTTTGAGTCTACAAACATCTTCACATGTTCTGTTTCTCTGCAGTATGTGTGTATAAGTTTGTTTTCTTTCTTCAGGTTCTGTTTGGCTGTTCTCTCGTATGGGTTGTGCAAAGCCAACAGTCTCTCAGAAGAACTCCAGAACTTCATTCCAGCAAGACTTTATAAAAAGGTACAGCATTGGTTTGTTCCTGTACATCCATTTCATAGGTTAATGTTCAAAATGTTCATGTTTTGAAATATTTTTCTTAGAAATGAGTTAATAAATGGCGTAATACTGGACCAACAGCTTTAAAATGTGATGTTTTCAGTGGTTATTTATTACAGGATCTGCATTTTGGTAACACTTTAGTATAGGGACCAATTCTTACTATTAACTAGTTGCTTATTAGCATGCATATTATTAGCAAATGGCCTGTTTATTAGTACTTATAAAGCACATATTCCACATCGCTAATCCTGCTCAATACCTAAACCTAACAACTACCTCACTAACTTTTAACGGGGCTCTACACTGTGACCATTTCTGTTGCATTTGCGACTGAAAATTAGTCTGTGTGACCGTGAAAGAATAATTAGGCGCTCTGGTGTGACTGACCTGATCTAAACTCATTACCCATTTAAATACAATCAAATTAAGAAACTGTGACTCCCAAATGTGTCTCCGTTTATATTACGTGACTTTATGCACTGCGATCGGCTGCATGTCATGCTAGTCAACTGACAAGCGTTTCCCGTTATGAGAAAGGAAAATACGCTTACGCGCCATTTAGTGCTTTGTTGAGGTGAAGTCCTTAGTCTGTGCAACGGTGTGTGTGTTTCATCAGGTGTCGTTTGCAGGGTTGTGTCTGGCACAGTTCATAATATGTCATTTCCGAGGTGCCGGAACAAGGGGGTGTGGCAAATCCGGCAAGTTAGTGGGGTGTGGAGAAGTAACGGAATGTGCAATCTCTGTGGGGTTTTCTGTTTTCTGATGTTTTGAAAATGTGCATGAGAAAGACTAAAGAAACGGACATGCGAAAATAATCTTTTCATGAAAAAAACAGGTCGCAACAGGTCAGCACAAACGTTTTCCATTCGCTCTTGAGCGGGAGGTGCCCTTTTCTGGCATAACTGACACTTGTTGGACGCAGGATAAATGTGTGCCGTTGCTTTGAGCGATCGCCTGGCGTTTGACAGCTGAGCCCAACACGCTTTCTTTTATTCAGTTCAACTTGGCGCAGTGATATGAAACTGTAATGTGGTTGACAGATCTGGACCTACTTCATAGGTGTGCACTTCCTGAAAAACAATGTACACCTTTAGAATGTTTGCCAGCCAATCACAATGAAGCATTCAACAACCCCCTTGGTACTAGTGTTGTTTTTGGCGGCCTGTTTTAATTTTAGTTTTAGTCTAGTCTTTGTGTCAAGCTGTCATTTTAGTTTTTATTAGTTTTAGTCACGTTCATACTCTTTTTAGTCTAGTCAAGTTTCAGTCGACTAAAAGTATGAGCATTTTAGTCTTATTTTAGTCAGAATTATCCATGACTATTTTCGTCTAGTTTTAGTCGACGAAAACTGATGACATTTTAGTCTAGTTTTAGTCAAAGAAAATTGTATTTTAGTCTCTTTTTAGTAATGCAATTCTATTTAACCCAGTCAATATAGTATAAGTACCTAGTAGTATAGACGAAACCAAAATTTTCTTTTAGCCAAACCCATTTCAAACAAGGTTATCTTATTATATTATTGTTACCTTGTAGACTCAGAATACATCGATTCCAGACACGGAAGACGTCTGATTTGAATTTACGGCCATCGGTAGGGGTGGGAATCTCTAGGCACGACACGATGTGATTCGATTACGATTCAGAGGGCTGCGATGCGATGATAAAACAATTCTCGGTGCATATTTTTCCTATACAAATTTTATTTTTCTTGCTGTGTGACTATTAAAATCAATATCAATATCCTTTATTAATAAAACAAATGGAAGTGATTTCGCAAGTCAACTGGAAGGTTACATTTGCCAGCATTGCAAAGAACCAACAGGAAAAGAGTGACTGCCCTCAGTGCCCTGTAGTAGCATACAGAATGCAGTGAATTAATGCAGCCTTTTTTGCACATAGCACTGGAGCTAGAGAGGTTTAAAGTTATTATAGTTCACTAAAGTATTTTTTGTCTGAGTGTTCAATTTAACGGGACTTTTATTTTGACGGGTCTTTGGGAAGACGCTTGAGTTTTTGTTTGCTGGTAGCTTCACTCAAACAGTAAACGCTCGTAAAATAAACTCTCAGAGCAACTCTGGAGATGAAGTTCATGTGTTCATGTCCTCATACGGAGCAGACGCAGATAAATCCTCGACCATCACTCGTGTTGTATGTTAAACTGTGCACATAATTCACTCAGACATGCAGAACAGCCAGATGACATTTAAATAACAGGATTCCGCTCCGCATCTAGGTTAAAGCAACAGACGAAATAACGTTATAACATTTCGTCTCGTTTTGGTCAACGAAAATGAAGAGACATTTTAGCATAGTTTTTATTTTGTAAACCACATTTAGTCTCGTTTTTATTCGTCAACAATATTGCATTATACAGTTAATTATAGTCATCGTCACATGACCAGCATTTACGTTGCGTCTCGTCTCGTTTTCGTCACGTGATAAAGGTTCGTTGATGACCATATTTAGTCATAATTTTCGTTGACGAAAGCAACACTACTTGGTACAATCAATAATAACCAATAAGCTTAGTTTATCATGCTGTCCCATACTTTGTGCATGCTATACAGTGCCAAATTAATGTTTCTTTAAAAAAAAAGCTTCAATGTGCTCCTAAATTTTTAAATGATGGAGCACAAGTGCTCCTAAAAAAGTAAGTTACCGTAGAGCCCTGTATTAATATGCAACAAATGACAAGTTTATTGAGGCAAAAGTCAGTTAAAGCGATAGTTTTGCTTCATTTAATGGATGTAAATGCGGTTGATGTTCTAAAAGCACATACTGTATATCCAACACAAGCGTGATCCCTGCAGCTTCTGGTGACATACTGACGTCTTATGAAGCAAATCGATCGTTATTCGCAATAAACTGGGTGTCATTTATAAAATTATAAGCGGTATTCTACCGTTTCTGCCAAACGTCCTGATCGCACTTCCTCTGTCGCATAAATAATGTATGCACGATCTCACAGAAGAACGGACACTGGTTTGTTTACTTAGTAAGGGAGGACGTGTGTGCAGATCTTAAAGGTGCCATAGAATGGGAACTGTATTTACCTAGACATAGATGAATAATAAGAGGTCTGTACATGGAAATGAAATACCGTGAGCCTCAAACACTATTGTTTCCTCCTTCTTGTGTAAATCGTGTGCGTTCAAAAGACCACTGAAAAACAGGCCAATCCCAACATAACACCGACTGTGACGTTACAGTCGGGATGTACACCCCCAACGTTGCATATACCCGCCCATGTTCTAGGCCAGCCGGACGTGCACAGCCGTATCATCGGAAGTTCTACAGGTATTGTGAATAGGTTTGGGCGATGTCTACCAAATTGGCATCGGACGGTGTCTACTCTCTACAGTGAAACCTCGCGATGGACGATGACATCGTTGTCTTCTTTAAACAAGCCGTGACGTTATGAAGTGAGGGTCGTCTAGGTGCGAGCTGCACAGACACGTCTTCTTTATACACTGCAAGCTGGGCAGTTATCAAGTCTGATGTGTCTGATCTGTATTGTGTGAGTTTGTGTGCCACTTTGGGATTGGGCGCATGCGCACGCAGCGACCGGCAGTGAGAGTTCGGCGTCCTCATGTCGATGTTTGTTATCGTGTTTTTAAGCCTAAACTAAAGGCTTTTAAGTCTTGTCTAACTGTACGTATGTTGCCCAGTTTTATTAATTCAAAATTGATATTTTTTGTATATTTTATGTTTTATCTGTTGTTTGCTCGCAATGTTGAGGGGGCTGTCGATCGAGGTCGGATACAGTATACTAGAAAAGTATTGCTGCAACTTAACGTTGTGAGTTTGGCTTGTGGGCCGATCATTTCCTCACAACTACCAGACCTAATTCGGAGAGATGAAACTCCCGGAGCATCGAGGAAACAGGGGAAACGAGGAGGCATTAGAATACGCCTTATTTATTTGAAATTTATATTTCAACAAACGATACTGTAATGCAGTGACTGTTTGAGAACGGGTTTGCACACCGAATGTCGAACGTTTATCAGTCTCCTTAAGCCTATTTTATCTACCTCGGGAGTTTCCACAACCTTTTATGACTGTAGTCTATATTCACCCGAAGGCAAATGCTGCGTCAGCTTCAGATACTATTTTTAATGTGGTGCAAAGACTGGAGTCGATCTCACCCGACTCACCTAACTTCATATTGGGCGATTTTAACCAAGTATCACAGAAAAAGACATTTGCAACTTTTTATCAATACGTGTTGTGTCCAACTAGACGGGATAAGACATTGGATCTTTGCTATGGGACAGTAAAGAATGCTTATAAAGCACTTCCATTACCTCCTCTGGGTTCTTCAGATCATAATTGTGTACACTTACTGCCTATATATAAGACTGTGTTAAGGAGAGAAAAGGTGCAAACAAGGGACATTAAAGTCTGGACTGCAGAAGCAGTGCTCTGTCTGCAGGAATGCTATGATTGTACAGACTAGAATCTGTTTATTCAACCCTGTGATGATGATCTAGATCTCCTTGCTGATGTGACGTGTGCATATGCTACTTTCTGTAGAGAGATGATTATTCCCTGTAAGCGAGTTAAGGTGTACCCAAATAACAAACCATTGGTAACTAAATCAAGCATATACAAGCAGGGAATATCTTCTGATCTGCATATAACCACCAAGGAACTGAAAATAGAAATTAAGAAAGCGAAACAAACCTATAAAACTGAACTGGAGAACAAAATGGCTGGAAATAACCTTGGCTTAGTCTGGGATAATTTGAGAACTATAACAGGACTTCATAATGCACAGAAAAGCAGTCAGGTGACTCTGTATGGTTTTAACTCAGATACTGAATATGCAAATGCTCTTAATTCTTTCTTTAATCGTTTTGACATTTCTGATTTAGTAATGAAATCCAGGAAATGAGTGATACATTTAGGGATAATCAGCACTTTGAGATAGATCAAGATGATGTGGAACAGGCCTTCTTTTTAATAAGAGTAAATAAGAGCTGCGGGCCTGATAATGTCTGTGGGCGTTTGCTTAAGTCCTGTGTGAAGGAACTTAGTCCCATCTTTACTTATAATTTTAATCAGTCCGTACAGGCACAACATATACCTAAGGTTTGGAAAGACGCGGTGGTAGTCCTGGTTCCCAAGTCTAGTAGTACTAGTACCTTAAATGATTTTAGACCAGTAGCCCATCAATTTTAATGAAAACCTTTGAGAAGTTGGTAAGAGCAGAAATCCTGAGGAAAACTGAACACAAACTTGACCCTATGCAGTTCGCTTATAGGTCATATAGAGGAGCAGAGGATGCCACAGTAACATGCTCGACTTTTATTTGTCGATTTCTCGTCCACTTTTAAAACAACCCAGCCCTATGTCCTTATTAGCAGACTGTTAGAACAATTTACATTAAGTAATAATTTAGTGGGCAGGATTTTGGATTTTTTAACTAATAGAACGCAAAGAGTAAAGGTCTTTGCACATACAATCCAAAATTTTCGTATACGTTATTTTGTATTCGTCATCCTAAAAATTAGTCACGGACAGAAACCTTGCACACTGAGTCCGATGTGTATTTATTAATCCGTTGCGGAAAAAAAGTCTTCAAGCGGTGATGACGATTTTGTTGTCCTCTCTCTTCTTAAAAAGAGAAAAATAAAGAGGAAATATTGGGTCCATCCAGTCCTGAGGTTGCGTAACGAGGAAGGAGAGTTCCACCTCCTTATCATGGAACTGCAGGATTATCCTGACCGATTTCAAATTTACTTCAGGATGTCAGTTGCTCAGTTTGATGCTTTGCTAGCGATACTGAAGCCACATATTATAAAGAAGACCACCAATTTCCGTGAACCAGTTGATCCTGAACAGAGACTGCCAGTATGTCTAAGGTGTGGATACACACGCCGCGGCGCGCGCGCACACACTCGCACCAAACTGTGGCATCGGATGAGTTTACATTAGGGACAATAGCCAAAACACCTTTGAAAACGATTCCTACGGATGCGAAAAACGCAGAAAATCGAACCCGGTCCGAATTTTTTTATGACGGATGAAAATATCGGAGGCAATGTGTAAATGTGATTGACACAACGTAAGGTCATATTTATTTTTTAACGTGCGGAAGTTTCGTACGAAAATTTCGGACTCAATGTGCAATGGGCTTAAGGGTGAACAGAATCTTGTCTGATCGAGTTTGTTCCTCTACCGGCTCCCCACAAGGATGTGTGCTTTCCCCACTATTATTCATTCTTTACACAAATATGTGTCAGAGTAAGTGGGAAAACAGGACTATTTTAAAATATGCAGATGACACTGTTATTGTTAGTGCGCTTAATAGCAATGAGATTAGCCATGGTGCGATTATAAATGACTTCATAAAGTGATGTGAAGAGTCTTATCTTCAACTCAACTTATCTAAGACAAAAAATATGATACTTGACTTTAGGAAAAAAGCCCAACCACATAAAGATACATTTATTAAGGGTCAGAGAATAGAATCTGTGCAAGCCTACAAATACCTTGGAACCATCATTGATTCAAAATTGACCTTTGAAGCAAATTGTGAAGCACTGTGCTTTTATTGAGTCACTTTTAACATTCTCTCTATAAAAACTCACTGAGTCAAATTGTTACATACTCTAGTAAATTGATTGAGGAGCCACAGTGTAGTTTAGCATCCCTGTATATTAGACAGTTACAGTGTGTGACTAATTCAATTTAAATGATGACTCTTATCCCCTAAACGATGAATTCCATCTTTTACCATCTAGACGTAGATTTGCAGTCCCGTACTGTAGAACAAAGCGGTATAAAAACAGCGTTGTGTCGGCAGCTATTACTCAGCTGAACAAGAACAGGTTTAGGTAATTATAGGTCTTTGTATTTAATGCATGTATGTATTTATTTTATATTGTTGTATGATGTTCTTTATCCATGCGGTTTTCAGCGATTTTTTTAATAATATTTTTTATAATTTTTATTCCCTATGTTCAATGTTTGTGATGTCTTTATATGTGAACTCGCATTGCAATACAAGTCTACCTCCGGGTACAAATAAAGTTGACCTGACCTGACTTGAGCCTCATTTATTACACGGCTCATTTGAATGCTTGATTCTGATTGGCCAGTCGCGACATTCCAAGGGTTGTTCTTTTCAAATAACAACCGCTCAAAACTAATAACACCTTGTAACCCGGATGCTGCAAATCATTTTGAGAGGGGCAGTTTGATATTACACAAAAATGAATTATAAATATGTCTTTTAATAACATATATGACATTATATTTACAAATGATTAAACCAATTTGCCTGTTCGTGACGTTTGAACGTCGTTTATTACTTTAAAACTGAAACTAAACGGCTTTTCCTCGCGGAAGGTCTGCATTCGGTAAAAATGAGCTAATAAAATATTTCTAAATCACATTTTATGTCCAGTTTTTTTCTCATGTGACAAGTAGCCGTGTAATAAGCGTGATAATGAACACGCAGCCGGCTGTTATCGCATAATGAACCCCTTCAGTGAGATACAAGACCCTCCGCTTCACGTCCTGATCACACTGACGGGATTATTTCTGTGATAACCAGCTGCCTGCTGCTAGTGACATGAGCCACGCAGCGAAACAGCCAATCAGAGCAGAGCTTAACATTAATATTCATGACCCTTTCAAATAAGATAACAGAGCTTTTCATTCTAGGGAGAAATCTTAATAAAGCCACATACATTTTTATGTAGATATCAGAGAAGAATATAACATATTGTATCAATGAATTTTTTGGCACCTTTAAGATTTGTCGTTTATGCGATCTGTTTATTGGATAATATCTAGATTATCGCTGCTATTTTGAGGTTCAATTAAAGTTTAAATTAAAAGTTGAATGTAGTCTGAGCATCCTTATCTTTTACCTTCCAACAGTGACTCACCTTTAGATAAAGAGATATTTAGAATTTCTGTGGCAGTAATCAAGTGGGCTGCATGTGGACATTATGCACAACAGCGCTTCAGTCGACCAGAGTTTGAGTCTCGACTCCTGTTAACCTCCATATGATATCCTCCTGTCATCTCTTTACTCTAATGTCCAATAAAGCTGTTGAGGCCAAATAACATTTCAAATAGGGATCCACCGATAATGAGTTTTTTTGGCCGATATCGATAACCGCTATATTTTTTTGGAGACGGCTTACCGATACAGTATATTGGCCGATATGAGCTACATTTTTCTGAGCCTCAAACAAAAGCAAATAAATACAGTAATGTCAGCTTTTCATTTAAATAGTTGAAAACAGCAAATGTAACTTTGAAGTTAAAAATATCTTGTGGAGTATATATACATATATTATATAGATGTTCCAGGGCACAATAGAAATCAGTGGGCTCAAAGCCACAAACTTATTATGATGATGTAATATTACACGATAACATGACGTTTGTAAAAGGCTTTTCACTGAATGTTGTCAGTTAAACAGAGCACATACAACCTGAATGAAATAAAACCTAACAACAATTTACAAAGTAGATGACAGGTGGTTTCCCTTCCAAAGTACTGACAATCATTGTGGAACGATCACAGAATACATTTATATAAATGGCGAAACAAAGATCTTCCTATTTAGCGGAGCATTTGTGTAAATGGCCACACATTCACTCAGAAAGTATACTGATACTGATCTGCCACAAACAATAAGCTTTTGTTTACATGAATATCTAGATAATTAACAGTGTTGTGCTAATGAAATGACATTTAGTGAATGATCACAACAGAAAGACAGTATAGTGTCTGTGAGTTTTAAGGGTACGTCAGGAAGCCTCAATCTGATGTTCGTTCTGGGACAGACTTTCTGACAGTAGGATGTGGCTCATGCGAGACAAACCTGCTGCCAAATAACAACATGTAGTTTTGAAAGATGAAAACTTCTTGCATACCTGTGGAATCTGAAGATGTGAACGCTCATTTGACACTAATGATCAGATATGATTTCACACAGTTGTATGTGTGTTGACATACGATGATGACATATGATTCTCTTATAAGAGATCTAACCTAAATAAATGTATAATTACTTCTTCGGGTTATTACTTTATGTGGACTTCAATCGTAAATGGATGTTAAGCTGTCATGGACACATGAATTAAGCGCTATTTTATAATAAAAGTGCCTCTTAGTGCTGCACTAAAGCGCATTAATCTACTGCATCCTCACATTAAGTCACTTTCACAAGTCCGACTAATAGTATTTCTAATGTTTTCTTCCACTAAATAACTCATCCACACATCCGAGTCGGTGCTTTCTAACCTAACACAAACTCTAACAGTGCACTTAGACTACTGCATGTGGACGCGTGATGGGGATGTGGCGGCGATGACATTTTCCCACCGGATAGTCTGCGTGTAAAAACACCAGTCGCACGGGTGACACCAGGGGTTGAGGGGTTTGCTGTGGGGTGGTCGAAGATGCAGCCGTGTTCATGACGTATTTTACTTTGTTTTAAATTTGCTGCAATTCAGGAACGGCAATTGCTTGAATTAACGGTGGGTCAATATCTTTCTTAATAAAAACACACAAAACTACAAAAATGTACAATGACATTTGCCTAGATTAAACACAGACCTTACGACACCAATAACCACTGCACACACTTTGCAAAAAATAAGATACGAGTATAAAAACACTAACGTCAGATAGGTTGCCTTTAATAAAACGAATAATCACAGCACACATCAAGCATAAAATAAATAAGAAACGAAATAAAAACCTTTACATTAAATAAGTTGCCTATATTAACAAAACGAGTAACCGCGGCACACACTGCAAAAAACAAATGAATAAGAAAGGGAATACAAACCGAAAAACGTTTTGTTATATAAACAAATAAGAAAGGAATATCTGAAATGGAAAACGTTTTGTTATATAAATAAATAAGAAGGGAATATCTGAAATGGAAAACGTTTTGTTATATAAATAAATAAGAAAGGAATATCTGAAATGGAAAACGTTTTGTTATATAAATAAATAAGAAAGGAATATCTGAAACGGAAAACGTTTTGTTATATAAATAAATAAGAAAGGAATATCTGAAATGGAAAACATTTATGTTAAATGGCACAGCACCGGCTTTTTAAAATGAGATGAAAAAGAAAATGAAAACTCTCGGCTCCGCTCTTGATGACAGTGCGTACATATTCATATATGTTCTTTGACAGAGAAGCCTCCGTCATCACCTTGTCAGTCAGAACGTCACTCTCCTCACATGATGATTGAAATCTAACTCCTGCTGCTGATCTTTGCTGCGACACTTGCTCTGCTTGCGCTGAATTCAGCAGTCACGTTCAGATGCGCAGTCTGGTCTTTAACTAAACTAAGTGACATATTACTATAAAATTCTAAATGACGGTGGACAAGTGATGTAATCGGTTTTGCGGGTGGACACCATGTATCACCAGTGACACCGACTATTGTAACAAGCCTAACGCGTGACGTCATACAGAAAGTG
This sequence comes from Triplophysa rosa, assembly GCF_024868665.1. Classification (NCBI taxonomy): domain Eukaryota; kingdom Metazoa; phylum Chordata; class Actinopteri; order Cypriniformes; family Nemacheilidae; genus Triplophysa; species Triplophysa rosa. The sequence goes on from NW_026634104.1 coordinate 131,984, forward strand.
CCAGTCAAGACACTAGTGAGCAGCGTGTAGTTAAAATGCTTCCACTGCAGAAAAGAATGAACCATTTTTGGAGGCTTTAACATATCTGCCTAATTATCTTTAGATGATTCTTATCGGACCAATAATGATAACATGAACAATTAACATTTCTCGGCCAATACCATATGTCAGATGATTTATCGTGCATCCTTAATATCAAACTTAAATGTCTGTACATTTAAAAGAATCTGTTTGCTTGTACAGGTGCTGTTTCTGATGGCCAGACTCATTCCAGAGACTCGAGCACCGATCAAGGAAGAACATGAGTGTGATCTAAAAACAGATGTGTCTGAACTCACTGAAAGATTGAAAGACTCTGCAATAGCACTGTGGAGTCAGACACAAATAAGAGATCTGCAAAAACTGCCTCAGTATCAGGTGCTTACACATGCTGATGGATGATAGAGTGAGTGAAGGGCTGATGAATGGTGATTTATTTCTCAATATTTCAACAGCTTTTCTTCTCAGAGTGGCTCACGGCTGAACTTTGTGTACGACGCAGTCAAGATGCACTGACAGATACAGAGAGGTACAACAGTGCACATTTATTCACACCCCTGCTGCAATTCATTCTTTTCTTGAAATGAGTGAACTTTTCATATTCTCTCTGTCTCTTTCTGTCATATGTAGACAGGAGTATGAGCATTGGGTGTGTGAGCAGTATTATCTGCCCATGCCTGTGTGTGAAGGAGGCGGTGGAGGAGATGTTACCCGAATCTGTGCTGACATCATCACTGCAGTTTTAGACCAGCATTCACTGCAAGTGTTACGTTTCTGTTTTAATAACAATAACAGATATTCGTAGTTATTCCACGGCTCATTTGAATGCTTGATTCTGATTGGCCAGTCGCAACATTCCAAGGGTTTCAAATAACAACCGCTCAAAACTAATAACACCCTGTAACCCGGGGCAGGGGCAGTTTGATATTACACAAAAATGAATTATAAATGTATTTTCATAACATATATGACATTATATTTACAAATTATTAAACCAATTTGCCTGTTCGTGACGTTTGAACGTCGTTTCTTACTTTAAAACTGAAACTAAACGGCTTTTCCTCAGGGAGTAAAAATGAGCAAATGAAATATTTCAAATTCACATTTCATGTCCAGTTTTTTTCTCATGTGGCAAGTAGCCGTGTAATAAGCAGGATAATGTACAAGCAGCCGGCTGTTATCGCATAATAAGCCCCTTCAGTGTGATACAAGACCCTCCGCTTCACCTCCTGATCACACTGACGGGGATTATTTTTGTGATAACAACCGGCTGCCTGGACATTATCCCTTACATAAAGTGTGTGTGTTACACTCTGATTCGGACAGTAATGGGTTTACATGGGGTAGGGGTAAAATGGTCATTGGTTTTAAGAATCCAGTGAGATTTTTGTATGCACAGAGTGTGACAGTAGCCAGTGCTCCATCTGGACACGACCTTCTTCAGCTCCAGAAGTTCAGTCAGACTGAAGACTAGCTAGATGTGTCATCACACAATGAACATGATGCTTTTGCTTTGTTGAAGATGAGAAGACCGAGGTTTAGGTCTGCTACTCAAAACAACCTTATTTGCAAGGGTGAAAAGGTGGACAAAACAGAAGGTTCCTGTTAGACAGCGATTTAAATAATGTGCCCATCAGAAAGCAAAACTGTTTTTAGAATGACAGGTCCTGAAAAAAAAGAAAAGAGAAAAAAAATGAAACACAAATGACTTTCACTTAGGCCTAGAAGGAATGCAAGCATTTCAAACATTTGATTGCTGATTGTGTAAGTTTATGAAGGGTCTATATTTTTATGGAAAACTGATAGAAACACAGAAAAAACATTATATAAAGGTTATACATTTATTTGCATTTCATTGAGTAAACAAATGATTTGATCCCTGAGCAAAACATGACATGGTACTTGGTGTAGAAACCCTCGTTGGCGAGCACACAGGTCAGAGGTTTCTTATAGTCTGCATGCGTCAGGAGACATTTTCATCCACTCCTCTCTAAATCTTTAAGGTTTCTTGCAACTTGAAGTTTTAGCCTCCTTTACAGATTGTCTATTGGACGAGGGTCTGGAGAGCCACACTTTGGTTGTCTTGGCGATATGTTTAAAAAAACAACCTTAGATTTGTATACTGTGGACTGATGCACAGGACTGATCATCATTGCTGGGCTATATTTGTCCTTATGTTGTTCCAATTGCTTCCATTCTTTACCTTATTTGTAAGTGGCCTTTGATAAAAACGTCTGCTAAATGACTAAATGTAAGATACAGGTTCTGTTGGCAGGCATATTTTAGGAGTACTTTCTTAAATTGACAGGACTAATCTGTGGTCCATATAGGCACATAACCAATCTCTGAAGCCAGAATTCTTGCTGGTTGTTCGGGGATCAAATACTTATTTTACTCACTTAAATGCAAATCCATTTATAACCTCAATATAACCTTTTTCCCGCTTTTTGGGGGTGATTTTCTGTCTCTATCAGTTAGAATAACCCTACCAGAAATTTATAGACCCTTCATTTCTTTGTAAGCGGGCAAACTTACTAAATCAATAGGGGATCAAAATGTCATTTCAAACCTGAATTACTTTTTCTTCTGCAAAACACAAAAGAAGATATTTTGAAGAATGTTGATAACTGGCACCCATTCACTTGCATTGGTTTTGTGTTGATGTAATAGAAGTGAATGGGGTCCAGCGTTTGGTTATTCTTCAAAATATCTTCTTTAGTTTTCTGCAGAAGAAAGTCATACAGGTTTGACATGACAAGAGGGTGAGTAAATGATGACAGAATAATTTTTTGGGGGTGGACTATCACTTTAAGATGACGTGTGTAGCATCAAAACAAAAGTCCCTCATCCCACCTGAATCTACTGTATTACTAACTAAATTCTTGACTTCTAATATTAAGGAAGCATGCAGAGTGTTTAGACATGAAAAGTAAAGTCTGTGTGTGTCTGTAGATCACTGATGTTCTGTGTGTGCGTGCGTGCGTGTGTGTGTGTGTCTATAGATCCCAGACGTCTGAAAGTTCCTCTGAACACACAGACACCTGTCTGCCTGATCTGCTGTCTCTCTTACAGGTGCTGTTTGATGAATTATTGTGAATTATCTCATTCATTATTGTTTGATGTCTCATGAATACCAAAGGCTTCTTCACTTTGATGCTGTAAAGTCTGATGTGGAGTATGACAGCCTCTGACTGTACTGCTTCTGACTTTATGGCCATTTTACTTCACACGATCAGACTTCACACCATCAGACTTCACAGCATCAGACTTCACAGCATCAGACTTCACAGCATCAGACTTCACAGCATCAGACTTCACAGCATCAGATTTTATAGCATCAGACTTCACAGCATCAGAATTCACAGCATCCGACTTCACAGCATCAGACTTCACAGCATCAGACTTTACAGACTCTTTACAGCTACAGTTTCTGAAAATTGGTGCATTGGTCTTCTTTATGTAGCCGTTGATGTTTTTTCTCTCTGTAGGTGTTGCTGTATCAGGTTACGGTAACAGTGGATGAGGGTCACTTTCTCTGGGACCTGCTTGAGGACAGGTGCACTGTGACTTCGGACCTCGGCAGCATTGGACATGAGCTGGAATATCAGCAGATAGTTGGGAACGTCAGCAGGTACATTAGATCTGAAGTCAGATTATAAAAGACGCGACAGTAAGTGCTGTAATGTTTCTTAGAAAGTGAAGTACTGTGAACCAAACACACTGTGAAATCTTATTTTCAGTACTCACGCCACACTGTCCTTCAGAAGAATGGAGCAACTGAGGTTGACATTGGTGTTTTCAGACTGTTTTATTTGACTGTTGCTCAGGGTTCTGGTGTTGGTTCCTGCTGTCCTGCTGCTGCCGGTCAGAACAGATGCAATCGGAAGAAAATCGCTGGACTGTCATAGACTGATGAAACACATCAATGATGTTCAGGTCGTCATCATCATCATCTGGTTATTGTCTGATGTGTCGTGAACTGATGGATTTTGTTTTGTCTTACAGAGGAGGTCATGTGATCCCGCTGCTCTTCTGTCTCTCAAACTCACAACTCAATTCCTGAAAGTATGTCTGATTGTTGTGGTGTTTCAGGCAGTTGTTGTTGTCTTCAGTGATGGAGGTGTGTTTGTTGTGTGGTTTCAGGCAGTTGTGTGTGTGAGCGTGAGTTGTGATGACCCGGCTGTGGCAGTAAATTGGTGTCTGCTTGAGTTCAGCATGGAGTGTCCGCTGATGTTGCTGTCTGCTCAGGTGAAACATCTCTTGTGTCATCTCCGCTGTGTCTGCAGCACAGTGACTCTGACACACGTGTGTTGTGTTGTGTTGTGTAGCACTGGTGGATGCGTCTGTCTGCGGTGCTGAGATGTCAGTGGAGGCGTTTGACCGCTTGTGATGTGTTACCTGAACAGCTGCAGATGTTGGACAATTGTCACAACTGGAGCAGATGGTGAACCCAGTGCTATACATCATTAGAACATCAGACCTCCGATCCCATTCACCTGTGCTGAAATGGTTGTTGTGTTGTTTTGTAGGGTGAGTGTATCAGCTGGGATATCAGCTCCAGCGTGGCTAAAGGCTGCATGTCTGCACAGATTTCTGAAGAGATCAGAGATGGAGAAGATCAGACAGGAAACGGACAAACAGGTGAGATTACACATCAGATGAGTGACAGAGGTTCATTATTCAGCTTTCATGGGCACTGATCTTTTGCTTTACTTCCTCTAGATTCTCAACTTCCTGTTTGTCTTCAGTGTGATAGAACTCATATCTGAACAACTGCATGGACGGGTAACGTGTGCACGCACGCTTGCACACACACACACACACACACACACACGCACGCACGCACACCCACCCACCCACCTTCACGCACACACACCCACACACACTCACGCACGCACACCCACCTTTGCACGCACACACACACACGCACACTCACGCACGCACACCCACCCACCCACCTTCGCACGCACGCACACACACACACTCACGGCACGCACACATACTCATGCCCTCACATTGATGTGATGTTGTGTCAATGTGTTGTCAGGGTTCCGATTGTTGGAGGCGTGTCAGAGATAAAAGCATCTTTCTTGTCACACATTTATTGGAGGATTCTGATTGGCTGCTGCTGTTTGATCAGTCTAGATCAGGTGTGTGTGTTTGTTCACATCATAATGATAACTGTATCTATGAGTGTATTTGCGTTCACACCAGCGGATGATAGTGTCATGTTTAGTTTAAGCTGGGCTCTACATTATCATTTGAGAGAGGTGGCACTGATGCTAACAGGTTATTCAGTTGGTGGCACAGACCAGAGTCATGGGGTGAGGCACGAAAAAGAATCACTAAAACTTCATTCAAATGTGTTTTATACATTAATAAATCAATTAGAAATGAATACAAATCAATGTTTATGACTAAATTATTTTTAGTGTATATATAAACTCTATTTCAATACTTTCAACACGTTTCTTAAAGCTACTTTCTTCCTTTATTTGATGTGAACAAACTCCTATAAGAGAACACAATTCCTTTAATATCAGTGAGTGTTTTTGGTCCTTTGTTGTTTGATGAACATTATAAGCAGAGATGTTTATTATGCTGCTGGCCCTTTAAGAGCTCGCGCACTATACTGTAACACACATGCGTTTTGTTTCCCAACTGTTTGTTCACTGTCACGACTGCGTTTCCCAAACAGCAGGCATCCCCGAAAGCACCACATTTATTGTGTATAAGTCTATTATGTGAAAATGATTATATTCAGTGGCTTCTCTTACTGATATTTAGTGACAGTTTATTAGGAAGTGACCGTTGACTAGTTGGACAGAAACTAATGGATAGAAATGTTTTATAGGATATTCAATTTTGTGCATAATAAGCTAAATTCACAACTTTGGATGGAAACCCGGCTTATTAGATGTCATTGCATGTGATTGTTACATACTGTTTGCCAATGAATATTATCTGTACCCATTTCAATACTGCATGTCTGATAGGGAATGCCTCTGGTTGTTTCTGGATATGAAGAATTGATATATCTGTGACAGTACTTACTTGGTTTTAAAAATGAAGGTTCATGATAGAGAGGGGAGTGACAATTTGTGTGTTGACATTCTTTCAGCTGTATATATTGATAGGAAGCTTTGTTTGGTATATTGTATTTGACCTGAATTTGGTCTAGGGTCATGAACAGAGCATCAGAGAGCCGGTTATTCCTCTCGAACCCCATGTTGAGAAATGATTTGGTTTATCGTTCATTAAAAACATGGGGTTGTGCCATAATGGAGTGTGGGTTGACCCTTTCAAAGTGTAGTTATGGACATTGTGTGCGTTCCACCAGGCGTTAGTTGTAGTGGTAACAGAGATATCGTTTTTATAACCAGAGTCCTTTTTGAACCATTTATCGAAAAATTCTAGTGACTTAGTATGCGTCAGTTTCATGCATTGGTGTTCTATGTCCAGCCTGGGTGAGTCTACATTACAGATCCAATGATAGATACTGTATATGTGACCCTGGACAACAAAACCAGTCTTATGGGTCAATTTTTCGAATTTGAGATTTTTACATAATCAGAAAGCTGAATAAATAAACGTTCTATATATATATGAGTTGTTAGAATAGGACAATATCTGGCTGAGATACAACCGTTTAAAACTCTGGAATTTGAGAGCGCAAAAAATCAAAATATTGAGAAAATTGCCTTTGAAATTGTTAATCAGGGGCACTGTGACATTCACAAAAATAAAGTTTTTATATATTTAAGGTAGGAAATTTACAAAATATCTTCATGGAACATGATCTTTACTTAATATCCTAATGATTTTTGACATAAAAGAAACATTTTTAAAGCCTGATTTTTTTATCACGTGGCGGAATTGGGCTTCCATAGAAACGTATGGAAGCCCGTTTCCGCCACAGGATAAAAAGAAATCAGGCTCTAAAAAGTCATAATTATGAGATAAAAAGTCATAATTGTGAGATAAAAAGTCAAAATTATGACATAAAAAGTCAAAATTATGATATAAAAAGTCAAAATTATTAGATAAAAAGACATAATTATGAGATAAAAAAGTCAAAATTATGAGATAAAAAGTCATAATTATGAGATAAAGTCAAAATTATGACTTAATGTGCACATGCGCAGTGCAGCCAGGACACCGCACGCTGGTGACATCCGCTGGTTAGAATGGTGTAAATGCAACTCAGTGGTTTTACAAACCAATTGCGATTGGTTATATATATATATTAGTAATTTGTTTTCCGTTTTCAGTATTTTTTTTAAGCTTCCAGTGCAGACATCCAAATGCATCAGCAGACACATAATAATAAAACAGAGTACAAAATATATAAAAATATAAATAAAATACAACTGTAAATAGACAGTTGTACAGAAGTAATATACTGTATGTAAAATAGATTGGAAATTTGCGAATATTCAAATTTATTAAAAGCAATATGTCCAGATGCTCTAGTACTCCTTCTGAAGCACCGGCCAGAGGGAACAGTTCAAAGATGTTGTGTCCAGGGTGTATCAAGTCTGTAATGATTGCACTTTACAAGAGTGGGAAAGAAAGCACCAATGATCTTTTCAGCAATCTGGACTATCCGTTCTTGTCCACTTGTGATCAACCGAGTAGCCGAGGCAAACCTGATAGGGATTAAAGCACACAAAACAACCTTTGTTGGGCCCTATGTGGGTCTCCCACTTCAGGTCCTTTGAGATGGTGGAGCCCAGGAACCTGATAGACTCCACAGCCAAACAATTACAAAATATTGTGTGTTTTGGGCCACATTCAATGTACAATATATATGGAACCCTTTCAACAAAAGATCTATGAGCTACTGAAAAGTATTTCACTGGTTCCTACAGTATCTACCAGATAACATGCCTGCTGAAGCCAACAAACTACCAGTAAAAACCCAGAGAGGTTTCTATTGTGAAACATGCAGTAGTAGTAATATCATAGATTTGTGAAGCCATCTCTTAAATGCATAATTTTTGATGTATGATTTTGGAGGGCAAAAAATACACTGCTGTTTAAAAGTTCTAAAACACTTGAATGTTTGACTGAAATGTTTCTCATGGTCTTAAAATCTTTTAATCTGAAGATGTATGTTTAAATGTTTGAAATGACTTTAGTAGACAAAAATATAATCGTGGCAACATATTAATTTATTTTATTAGACGGCAAAAATTGAGGACCAAATAAAAAAAGCAGCCAAGAAATGAATAGATGAAATTTCTGCCAATACTATTGAAAAATCTTCCTACAATGTGAAATTTCAAGAAGCTGCTCAATCATGCCAAGAGTACAATTTTGGAAAGGGTGGCTACTTTGAATATGCTATATATATTCTTTAGTCCTGCATATAGTTTTGATTTATTCTGGATGCTTTTAAACATAATTCCTAGATAAAGTTATGATGAGTACTATAATTCTAAAATGTGGCCTGTCAATTTGTAGTATTTTAGTAATTTTTCTGTTTGATGAGGCTTCTGAAATGGGACTTCGGATCAGTTCAAAACAAATGAATCAGGTTGCTTGTTTCAGCCTAATTAAATAAAATAAAAAATGTACAGTTATTTATATTTACACCGTATTAAGAAACCGATGTCGCAAGCGTGCAGTGTCTTGCCTGCACTGCGCATGTTAAATCATAATTTCAAATTTTTTTGTCATAATTACGATTTTCAATCTCATAATTTCGTTTTTTTAATCTCATAATTATGATTTTCAATCTCATAATTTTGATTTTTTTATCTCATAATTTTGATTTTCAATCTCATAATTATGATTTTCAATCTCATAGTTATGACTTTTTATCCCATATTAACAAGAAACCTTGTAAAGGTATTCAGTTTGTTTCGTGACCAAACAGTTGGGAAACAAAACACGTGTTCCAGTATATAGGCCCTTTTCACAATGACGTCACTTAACTTCCGCCTTTTCGCAAAGCAGTGTATCATAACATCCGTCTTGCAACAAACAAGAAGAAGAAGAAGAAGAACTTTCGTTTTGCCGTCGCGCTGGAATTTAACAACAGTGGGAAAAAAAACTGACAGAACACGTATTCAAGTACTTATCCTAGCACCTTCGCTAACACAAAAAGAAAAGAAAACACTTACCTTCATAATCAAACAGGTACTGTTCAACGAAGAATTTGTATCCTTTCTCTAGCTTTGATCTTGTCATTAGCTAAAATTTGTCTGCAAGACGTTTGTGACAAGCAGAGCGGGACGAGGGCCGTGAGGGAACTGCGCGAGGCCGGTGACGCGAGTGATGACGAGCATCTCTCTCGTCCCACTCTGCTTGTCACAACGTTGTACATCATCTAGCCGTATTTGTGGCAGATGTGCAAGCCACTTGGTAAACTCCATTCTGAGGCGCTAGCGGAAGTAACTTCTTCTTGAGTTTTACTGGCGGTTGGCAAACCAGCTTATAGGTGCATTACCGCCACCTTATGGACTGGAGTGCTAGCGGAAGTAACGATACACTGCTTTGCGGCAGAACGGAAGATGCGTGACTTCATGTGAAAAGGGCGTATTGCGCGAGCTCTTAAAGGGGCAGCAGCATAATAAAGATCTCTGTTTATAATGTTCATCAAACAACAACGGACGGGCCCAAAAACACTCACTGATATTAAAGGAATTGTGTTCTCTTATAGGAGTCGTTCACAACAAATAAAGGAAGAAAGTAGCTTTAAGAAAGATGTGCTTTAAATATGGTAAAGTGTTGAAAGAGAGTTTACATATACAATAAAAATAATTCAATCATAAACAATGATTTGTATTAATTTCTAATTGATTTATTAATGTATTAAACACATTTTAATGAAGTTTTAGTGATTCTTTTTTCTTACCTCACCCCACGACTCTGGTGCTATCAAATTAAGGGCTGGTGCCACAAACTGAATAACTTGGTAGCACCAGTGCCACCTCTCTCAAGTGTTAGTCTAGAGCCCTGCTTTCTTGTAGAATTGTGCTTCAAATAAAGAACTTTATGTTGACCAGATTGTTAGTTAATCATTTACAAATCAATATTGCCTATATGGACAGCGATTTAAAAAAAAGTGAACTTGTAAAACTGCGGTGTTAAATGCGATGCGGTCGAAAATTTGGGTGCACCTAACTTTTTTGCTGGCGCACCTAAGAAAAAAAGTTAGGCGCAACCAGTGCAAAAAGTTTGTCTGGAGCCCTGTGATGGTATGAGCTAATTATCGCTGCCAATTAAGTTCAATGTTCAATAAAGGGAGACAAATTTCCTTTCTAACGGGAATGCTTTTGAAATCATTCCATTAATTCTGACTGAGGCTAAAGGAAAGTTGTAAAGTATTTTGATCGAGTTAGCAAAAGAAGCTTTAAAGCCAAAGAGAAAAGCTATGACCATTCCACCCTATCAAACGTCTACAGATGCTATTAAAAAGGGTGCTTTGTTTTCAGGGGCAGAATTGTTTTAAAAGGAGATTGTTTATTAACTGTCTTAAACGTGTCGTCCCTTAATAAATCCTGTTTGATCCTGGTGTATTACAGTTGTGATAACAGATTCCAGATGGGTGGCTTATGTTTTGCTTTTCATTTTAATATCGACATGTATAAGTGATATTACTGGATAACTGGCACATTGTGTTATTGTGCTTTGGAATAAGAGATGTGGCAAGTGTCCAGTTTAATACATTTCTGTAATAACCATAAAAAAATGGGAGACGTGGTAGGCCAGAAATGTCTAAAGGAATTCAGCGGTATAGCCGTCCGGGCCGGGAGATTTATGATTTGGCATGTGTCGTAGAGCGCGGTCTCTATATTTTCTTTGCGGCGGAGGTCCAGACAATACTTTTTTTAATAAATAATATTTAATCAGTTGAGCCAAGTCAATTATGTATATAAAAAGTTACCATCTAATGTTTTATCAGGCCATTTACTTTATATTCTGATAGCTCTGATAGTCTGTATGAAACATAGAAGGGTCTGGTGCTGAAGCGAAGTCCCAGTGGTCTATTTTACAGTTTTTCTCGATTGCTTAAACACATTTCTTGAAATTATGCCTCGTATTCTCAAAACAGTAAACACAAATCCATAACATCTCACCCAATTCCCCAAACATCTTATTTTCAGGTCAAAATGAAGCTCTCTTCTCAAAACCATTCAAACTTGCTGAAAAACCAAACTTTTCCTGCAGACATGACTTACAAGCCCTCAAAATCACCCACACTGCAACATAGTCTTAGACACTGGTGAGATCAATTCAAAACACTGTTACTAAAACTCTTAGTGGGATTCAAGAATAATTTGACAGCTTAGTGTTTATTAGTATATACAACATAAAAGAGTGCACATAGAGCAAAGTGCAAGAATGAGCTTTAGGAAAAAATAAAACATTACACTACTGTAAAGTAGATGAAGATGATCTTACAAGACAAGAGAAGTTCAAAAACCAAAGAACAATATAAACTGGTCATGCAACACAATACATTACACAACTGCACAAATAACATTTACATTCAGGCATTTAGCAGATGCTTTTATCCAAAGCGACTTACAGAGAAGATAAAGGAAACAATACAGTGAAGCGATTTGTCAATAGGAGGCAATGTAAAAAATATGGCATCCTCTGCACCTTTGGCCCAATTTTGTAAAAGTATTCCGTATTTTCTGCAAAAATTCAGAACAGGTAAAAAGGGTGTACACGTGCTACAGTTTACTGGAAACAGAGTAGAGAAATTTCTCTCATATAAAGTGTGTACTGTAATTATACTGTATGTTTACAGTAAGTAGTATAAAGCCCAGTAGATGATTTGATGATATTGATATTATCCTGAGATTCTGATTGGTGTGTCATCAGTTTTGCAACTGAATGTTTACTGATGGACAAATGTGTGCTATTTGAGTTTACATATTGACACTTCAGTTCATTATATTGTGTGTTTGTGTTTTCTGAATGAGAACATGGTTAAACCTTTGCAAATTGAGACTGTTTGTGTGTGGGGTTTGTACAAATTGGTGTATTGTTCTGAAAATGTGTTTATAGTTGTCAGAAAATGGTGAGTTGTTTCATGAATTGTGTGTTAGCAATCGAGAAAAACTGTAATATTTAAAAAAAACTACTGACAACAAACTGTAACAACTGAAATGAATTTATCACGAACAGAAATACTTACAAAGTTACTAACAAGTAGCCTTTCCATTCATACTGGAACTGATTCTAAATCATCTTTCTGATTAAAACATCATTCAATATGAAATCCTCTTAACATGCTGATTATTAATACTATTTATTAGGGATGTAACGATTCACTCAGCTCACGATGAGATGCGATTCGCAATTCTGATCTGACGATGCGATTTATTCACGATTTATTTTTACAAAATGAGTTGAAACAAATTAGAAATGAACAACTTCCCTTGCATTATTTCTTAAATGCTTCACGTTTCTTTGTATAATACAATTATGTTTTATTTCAAATAACAAAACTAAAAGTCTAAAAAGTAAAAAACTAAAAAGTCTCTTTAATATAAACAAACTAATACTGTCTGTGCTTTTCTTGGATTTTTTTGCATTTAAGAAATATCAGCATGTCCACGTTTAGGTTTGCAGTGAACATGGCGGCCCCAGCTGTTCAAAAAATGTATTGCGATTCAGTTCACACCTCAACCGATTTGAATCATCACACATTATAATCGATTTTCAACCGGCTAATGGTGAATCGTTACATCCCTACTATTTATATGAATAATATCATACATGCTATATGTAGATACAAGATGTTATGTTTTATAATCTGTCACAAACCTATATAGCAAACAGTAAACTGACTGACAGCTAAAAATACTTACTTCAGTGTTTCAGTAAAAGTGTCCATTTATTGACCTGCTCTTGGTGTCTGCAGGTCTTTATATGCGATGCCTCTCACGGAGCGGAAAGGGTTCAAATGAAGCACGTTTGGCGCTAAATAAAGATATTAGAGGATATAGCGGCAAAGTATAATCAACATAAATATCTCTGAGTGCGCGTGATGTGTTCATCTCAGTCATGTACACGCGCTGCTCAATTTAAACCACAGAAATAGTCTGATGTTTTAATGGTTCATTGTGTCTCGCGGTGCCGATGGAAGGAAGGATAATCTGGGTGAAAACCTGTCATCCGGTGGTAACTGGACTGTTTCTTGTCAGGGGCAGGGCATGCGTCTTTTCTGTACTAGATTCAATAACTTATTACTAAAAGACATTTTAACCAAGAATGGGGTTTTTATTGAGACTAATGCAAGAACTTTCAAGAACAAAGAACAAGCGTCAAGAGAACAATGCCTGCATAATGCTGGACTCACACCAAACGAGAACAATCACGTTCCATGCTCTTTATTACTCGCGGGAAAAGCTTTATTCACATTTGGTGTGAACCCAGTGTTAGACTCGGAGCAGGAGAGTGAATGTTGCCATTTTCCCCACCCTGGGAGTGTTTAAAAACACAAATATTTGATCTGCTTTCCAGGTGGTTGACGCAACACGCGCTCTCTGTCTGCTGGTGGGAGTGTGCTTACCTGTGTATGTGCATCGGGCGGAACTTGATAAGGAGAGCAGATGAGAATTATAAACACACAACCATGTAGAAACAGAAATGACATGCATAACATAATGCTATTTAGTTTGTTTAATAAAAGAACAAGGAATAGACATGTTCTATAGGAAAGGTAACCATAAATGACTTCTCTTGTGATCGGGCGCTATATAGAAAATACAATTAACTTTCAAGGGGGGGGGGGCGTTGGAGGGGCGGGGTGTCCCCCTAAGGTAATGGTAGGGGAAACACTGCATTCAAAATATTATTGAGTTCATTGTTGGTTTTCAAGAGCTGCTTTATATGTATAGGTGTATCGTTAGGCTCTCTGGAGACTGAAAGGTTCAATCTCTTCACCTCGTTATGCAGGTATTGTTCTCTTGACGCTTGTTCTTTGTTCTTGAAAGAGCAATATGCTATTATTTTTTCTCTTAAAACAGGTTTCGCCATCTCCATTAGTCTACATGCCGAAATATCGTCTGCTGCATTAGTCTCAATAAAAACCCCATTCTTGGTTAAAATGTCTTTTAGTAACAAGTTATTGAATGGCCACCAGGGAGGGGGTGAGATGTATGTTCTGACTGAAAAGTAAAACTGGTAGGGGCATGATCTGAGATTGTAATCGTGTGAATAATAGAGTCGGTGATTTTATGTAACATAGATTTGTTTATCATCAAGTAATCTGTTTTGGAATAGGTTTTGTGATAAGAGGAATAATATGAACAGTCTCTTACTAGGATTCTTAATTCTCCAAATATCTATTAGTCCATAGTATAACATATATTGTTGAATTAAAACGGAAGACTGATTTAGTTTATTAGATCTATTGGTTGAACGGTCGAGGTGTAAGTCTAATACTGTTGAAGTCTAGGATGATAAATGATCAGAGGAATTAAATAGTTCAGAAAACACTCAATGAAAAAATGAAGGCGTATCGACATTAGGGGCATCAATATTTGCAAGTGTCATGTTCTGCTTTCCAATATTTCCATTAACAATAATATATCGACCTTATTTGTCCGTTATTCTGCAGTTCTGAGAAAAATTCATCTTTTTATGTACAAGAATTGAGACACCACGCTTTTTAGAGTTAAATGTGGTGTGAAATGTCTGACCAATCCATCCAGTCAACAGTTTATGAGATTCTTCCTCTGAGTGATGCGTCTGAAGAAATGTCTGATTTTAGCTCGGATGCTTTAGTAACCGTATCGGTATTGGTATTATTAGTATATAGATATGCATCACAATTACCATTAATGTCATTGTCTCACACTCGCTTGTCCGTGGCCGGGAGCATATATCACATAAATAAACACATTATTTTACCCACATGCACATGAACATACACACTCTGACACACACAAATCGGCCACGGATAGTTTGTAGGTATACCTTCTGCGGGTTGTCCACGGTCAGGAGAACCCCACTGGCTGGAACTAATGCAAGTTCTGTGTTGAGGACGTGTATGGACAAGCAGCCTTGTGCTGTAATGAAGAGGTTTAAACAGCGCTAGATATAGACCGTTTCAAAGTGACAACATAAACAAAGGTTACTGCGAATGCGTGCGTTCGTGGACTGCCCTTAACTTCAGGTACACATCCACAAACAATAGAGCGCCTGTACATTATTTCTGATAACAAGCAAAAGAAACCAAGAAGAACCTTAGATGGCTAATCTTGTCTCTCCAATATTTTGAATTTAGACTGCGGTACCAAGCTCAACCGCTAGATGTCAGTGTACCATACGCTTTCTTTAAATGCCACCGAACTACAGGACCCATTTAACCATTTTTTTTTTAATCAAATGAACATACAACAAAATTCAACAAATCATTAATTGAATGTGATTATTATACAGTAAATGAATAATACAAGTGAATATGAAGATAAATGAAATCAAATATAACTAGTTCTATTATTAGACACAGATCAGAAGTTAACTGCAGTGCCCGCGGCGGGTCCGGTGAAAGGGTCTGCAGCGCTGCTCTTCATGTGTTCCACATCTGTGGAGCTAACATGATACCGCACGTCAAGGACACTTCATTTTGCCCATCGTCATCACCATCACTCACGTATTTGATACTAATTATATCAAATGTTAGTGATTATAGAAATGGGAAACAGGGACAACAATCATAGTCAATACAGTGGCTTAACAGAATTGACCTGCGTTATGAAATAACATTCTGCAGGAACTGAAAAGAGACATTACTCACATTGACAACAAAACTCTTCGCTTTTTCAACACTGCTGTTCATTATTATGTTGCATGCTCAACTAAAACAGCCAAGGGCTCAGTTTCCTTTCAGTCTGTTTCCCAGGTGTTTTTGATGTATTCCCGTTGCCTGAAGTGTTGGAATCTGGCTACAATGGCTCTGTGTGGAACTGGTGTATGCTCACTGGTCCAAGGGATCTAAACGTAAGATTTCTGAGTAAGATTTCTTTGTCCCAAGTCAATGAACCCGGCTAAAGGTTATGTTCTTCAGGACGTCATCTGGTACATACAATTCTTCTTCAATGAAATGTTTGAGTGCGAGTTCTGCATCCCTCTAAAAATCTAAAAGTCTGTCATGGATCTAGTTTGAAGATCAATGACGGTTTCTTTCAGTGCTTTCTTTTCTAGCTGGCTTCCAGTCTTTTTCAACTCGATGGTCTTGTCTTCATATGTGGATATCATAGTTGTCAACTCTTAGATTTCCCCACAAAGAGAGTCTAGCATATCTAATTTATCTCATTCATTCCTCGAGATTTTTCCGTTTTTCTTCAACGAGCATAACGACACTGTAGTCTTTGTCATTTCCATCTGGTGATTGAAGAAGCTCCTTTTTCTTTTAGGGTATGGTGGTTGGTTATTTTCATTGATTTTGCGGAGCTCGGTGTGCTGATAACCGGCGGATCTTCTGCGATACTGTCCATCATTTCTCATGACTGTTCTTCCATGTGTTGTAATACCAAAAAAGATCTGAAGAAGGAATTATCTTGGTTGATAGAAAGATTCCATCCCGAGTCCGTCATAACATATTTGTTTTTCTTAGTACTTGGTTTGTTTTTACTTTGGCTGAGGAAAAGTTTATCGGTCTACTCCAAAGCAACCTTGCGAGTGTGACGTCATGCTGCGCCCGTTCTCTGTATCTGTAGCATTATCGTTGTGATGTGAACCCTGCTATTCTCCTAAATGTAATAAAACTTCATTTTTTTATAGTTATTGTTGTAATGTGCATGGGTCAAAGTTATATCCAGTTATGCTCGGTCTCTTACAGATCACAGTTTGTGTCATTTCACATGTCGTGTGCTGTCACCGCAGATGCTCAGACTGATGCCTTTGGCCTTTTACAGGTCTGAGAACAGTGTCATTCACATGATTTACTCTCCGCAGCACACTTGTCTTTGTACTGATTGAAATGTTTTGCTCAGTATCATCACTGCTCTGGAGTCAGAGGTTCTGCACAGAATGCTCCGGTCTTCTGGCTTCCTCTACACAGCTGCTGTCAACTACAGAGAACTCCACAAACTCTTCCTCAACTCAGACAAACATGTCCATGTCTCACAACATCAGGTAACACCTTTTATACTCATGTTGTGTGTGCGGCACTAAATCAGACTTAAACACATGTATATTTAGTAAGTCACAACTAGGGGTGTAACGAAACTTCATATTACGATATGGTGGGGACCCCCCATAAGACTTGATTGAATTCCAGCACTGGATACAACAATGCATATCCAGTAGTTACTCAACTTTTCTGAAAAATAAAGGTAATGACCTGGTTTCATTTAATTCCAAGGTAAAGTAAATTATGTCGAAAGAGTTAAATCTTTTTATGGAACATTTAATTACACCAATTAAATGAGTTAATCCAGATAGATTTTAGTAGACTAATATAATGTAGATTTCGTCGACTAAAACTATGATAAATTGGGATGACTAAAACTAAATAGCTTTACGTCAAAAGACTAAATGACTATAACTAAATCAAAATTTGCTGTCAAAATTGACACTGATCTTAATTTCAGTTAAGCCTTAACATGTTAAAATTCTTTATTAAGTTGTATGTGCAACAAAATAAGTTACTGAAATTGTTAATGTTTTGAAAATAAATGTTTGAATTTTGTTCAAAATACAGAGATGTGTATGGTATCGTGAACCCAGCATCGAGATATGTACCGAATCGTGAGCTGAGTGTATCATTACACCCCTAGTCACAACTAATAAGCTCTCCTTCTTCATCAAAAACATTTACTGGGTAACATGTCAGAGGAGAACCGGTCCTCCCAGCTGAGTCTGAATTGATTTCTCATTGGAGTTGTTGTTGCTTCCCACTGTGATGTGTTGGCTTGCTCACCGAGAGACTGCTGATATTAGTTTAGCTTAGGATTCTGTATATTTGATGAACTTGGTTTCATTAGAATGGTTGTCTATAATACTGTGTATTCTGCCTCTTTCCGTATTTCTCTTTTTTCATGTAAAGCTGCTTTGAAACAATGCGACATTGTAAAAGCACTCCAGTATATAAATCAACTTGAACTGAATTGTATGCTGATGATGGTGTGTGTTTTAGGTTCTGCTGGAGGGTCGACAGGTTCTAATGAACATCATCTCTCTGAGTTCAGCTGACAGCTTGACACTCGGCCAGAGGAGACAGGTACATATGAATAGAAAACTAAACAAACGGTCTATGTGACCTTCATTCGGATGGTGTGTGCGTGCGTGCGTGCAACTAATTCTGTATTCCCAGAAAATAAAACCGATTAAAGTGTAATGTGAAGTCTTCTAGCATTCTTGTCCACATTAAAATGACGCTGTTTCATCCGGGGAGAGTTTAGCATTGACTTCTGGGTTTTATTTCTAAACACATGACCATAAACAGGGTTCCATCAGTTTTGAGTGAATCACACAGAACAGAATCCATCTGTTGTAATGTATGCCTGATATTAGCAAAAGTCATTTGTGATGATGTCATGTACTTTACAGCCGTCAGTAATGTGTTTTGTCATGGGACATATTTGTGTTAGTTTATTACACAGATACCAGTCAAGCACTCGACATCATTTCTTCTCTGGTGTATTTCCACACGTCTCACTAAATACAGTCTTTGTGTTTCTCCTGCAGCTGCAGTCAGATTATGAGCAGATGGATTCTGAGATCTCGGCGGCGCTGGGCATCTCCAGCAGAGACATTCACTTCACATGAGTCACACAACAGCAGCACACTTCAATAACAACAGCACAACTGATCTGTGTTTGCACATAAGATCTGATTCTCAGTGAATGGACATTATAATCTTGAAGTCTGTCATGTGTTTCGAAACCTACCTAGCCAACATTTTCAGCGTTCCTAGGAGTCCGTACTTCTGATGAAAACATCTCACTGTGAAGACATCCCTGTTGAGAAACTGGACTACTTTAACTTGTAAACAGTCAAATAAAGACATTGCACTACTCGTTTTTGTTTCTTTAGCTTCACAGTAAAAGCGCTCTTCTGTTAAAACTCTAGTGATGATCTGTAAAATCATGCCCCAGAGATGATGTCAAGAAAACTATTAACTGCTTGTTTGCTATTTTGCTTTTTAAACCCCTATGAGTGTGTAACGTTGCTGTTTGGGCATAAAAAAAGATCTGCAAAGTTATAAAGCCCAAAGTCAGCTCTAAAGGGAGGTATTCTCTTGAACAGAAATTCTTTCCAGAACGCTGCGAAGACATGTCACACAATAGAATAATGCCCGCAATAACATATGAAACTCACAGAAGCATACATTACAATCTTTTATAATCATTATCGTGCCAGATGGAGCGCTTCCAACGCGGTAGTGTATGTACAGTACTGTAACAAAATAGATTTATATAGACCGATTAAGGTTTATTATTATTACAGCCGGCGGGTGAAGCAACATGAAAGAGAACTTTTATTTACTTTTATTTTGAATTATGCCAGGTATAGTATCAAGCGTGAAGTATATATCAATTGTCCTCCCAAACCCCACTCAGCCGCAGCGCGTCCTATGTGTACACACAGCTGCGCATCTGCCTGCAGCTCAAAATCAGCCTCAACTCAGAGAAGCATTCACATAGCTCATTTGCCATTCAATTATATCATATTTGACAAAAATCCTGCTTCACGTTTCCTGTCGGGCCAAATAGTGTATTCTGTAGAGCGGGCCCATTTTGCATGTTGGGTTGACTCGAGCTTAAAGTCGGCATGACATTTAAAATGTCAATTCAAATTGATTTACACAGTGTTGCAGTTTTCATTGTACATTTTTATCTGTGCACATCATTCTTTTTTTACAAATTCATTTGCACTTGTAATCTTTAATCAAAACCGTTAACCTCCTCCCCCCCTCGAAAAGACCTCTCTTCACTTCTGGTGACAATGAATGGCGAGATGGCGGGGCTGCAATGATTGACAGATTGCAACATTGATTACCAATCTGACTCCATTTGGTTGGCAACACCCAACTTTTAACGATCCAATCAGTACTTGATGAAGGAAATCAAGTCCCGCCCTACATTTTTTTCTCATTTCAGAAGTCTTTTCACTCTGTCAGATATACATCACGATACGGAAGAAAAAATAATCGCTACTTCTGTTTCATGCTGACTTGAAACTCCCACTTATGAAACAAAATGGTAAACTATCAAACTATACCGCTACAATAATAAAACCAATATCAAAACTTTTTTGACCTAACCAGATGGTCATTGATTTTACGAGGACGTCTCTAAATGAAATCTGCATGACTCCTAATAAAACACATGCGTTTGAATGAAGATATAATTCATAGGTCACATGTCATTACAAACACGTACAGTAAAATGCGATTCTCACGTGGTGAGAGACATTATTCACACCACATGTATATAATAATTACAACCGTGTATTTTAAAACTATATTGCATACCTGTCGTTGCGCTTAGAACGGTCCATTTTAAATGTTATAAATGCGAATCGATGTTGTGTGCGCGTGAGCCGTCTGTGCCATCACTTGGATTTTTTTCTAAAACTGAATCAACCATCATTTATGGTCATACAGAGATTCATTTGAACCTGTTAAGGGTTTACTTCTATTTGTTTTTACACACAACAAAAAAACAATATGCCTTTTGTCAAATAAATAAAACATTCAGGTTGCGCTTTTCGCTTTGTTTCGGTTTGTGGTGCCAGGAATTCCAGGATTTAGAGCATTACACAATACAGAGACTGCTTTGATCAGAGTTACAAATTATCTGCTATTGGCGTCTGACCGAGGTTGTATCTAGTTATTGGTGCTGCTAGACCTTAGTGCTGCATTCAACACCATTGACCACAGCACACTCCTACATAGACTCGAAAATTATGTCGGCATTAAGGGAATAACTTTGAAATGGTTTAAATCTTATTTATCCGTCCGTTTTCAATTTGTAGCAATAAACAATGAGGTGTCACGCAAATCGCAAGTCCAGTACGGTGTACCACAGGGCTCAGTCTTAGGGCCTCTGCTCTTCGCATTATACATGCTACCTCTAGGAGATATAATAAAGCAACACAGTTCACTGTTATGCTGATGATACTCAACTTTATATTTCCTCAAAGCCTCATGAAACACAACAGTTCCATCGAATAATGGAATGCATAGTCGATATAAAAAACTGGATGAGTAACAAATTTTTATTACTGAACTCGGACAAAACAGAAGTGTTACTTATTGGACCGAAAACAGCTATAAGTAACAACCAAGAATACTGCTTAACTATTGACGGATGTTCTATAAAACCCTCGTTGTCAGCTAAGAATCTTGGCGTTTTGTTCGATAGTAATCTGTCATTTGAGAGCCATGTCGCCAACACCTGTAAATTGTGTTTTTCAATCTTAAGAATATATCTAAACTACGTCATATGCTGTCAATGTCAGATGCAGAGAAGTTAATTCATGCATTCATAACATCAAGACTAGATTACTGTAATGCACAGTTAGGTGGTTGCCCTGCAGGCTTATTACAAAAACTCCAACTGGTCCAAAACGCGGCAACTCGAGTTCTTACTGTGCGTTCAGACCACCGCCGTCGAGAGCGTCAAAGTGGCTGGAAGTCATTCATTTTCAATGTGAGCCAGCGGCGAGGAGCGGCGCGGAGAGTTGAAATCAAGGAGAGTTGAAATCAGGTCAAATTTATGGTAATGAGCTATGACGCGGTTCGGTGGCAACCAATCGGAACGTAGAAGTCCATCGCTTGAGATGATTCCAGAGAAAGCAGCCCTGTAAACTTTGGTTCCGACCACATTAGTTCCCAAGCAAAATGGAGGAGAAGTTGATAATTGCTGTGGCAGGTTTCCCAATCCTATACGACGCGTCCCTGTTTGCGTAATTAAAAAAATGATGCGTGGACCAGGGTGTCTGAGATTGTTTGTGTTCCTGGTGAGTTGCTGATGATGTGCATTAACGTTACACATTTTCTGTAAATAAGCGGGAATTTCATGCTAACTTTAGAGCCAGAGCATGCAAAACAGCGTTACTGCTGCAGAATATTATTTCGTTAGTAAACGTTTAACTACAATAAAGTTCTTTCCACCGATCAATTTCTTGTGGTCAGTCTGCACAAGATCAACAAGCTTGTTTGCTTTGCGGCCCCTTTAAATACAAGATAAGATTTCGCCCAAGACTCTTTCTACAGCGTTGTTGGCAGGGCGGCCAGAGCGATTTTTGACGCTCTCGACGGCGGCAGTCTGAACGCACAGTTACACGTACAAAAAAGTATGAACATATTAGCCCGGTTCTGTCAACCTTGCACTGGTTACCTATAAAGCATCGCGTTAACTTTAAAATCTTGCTAATTACCTATAAAGCCCTACATGGTTTAGCTCCTCAGTACTTGAATGAACTCCTATTGTATTACAGTCCTTCACGTGCATTAAGCTCTCAGGCGTCCTGTCAGTTGGTAATACCTAGAATTTCAAAATCAAGTGCAGGTGGTAGATCCTTCTCCTATCTAGCGCCTAAACTTTGGAATAGTCTTCCCTGCACTGTCCGGGAGGCAGACACACTCTGTCAGTTTAAATCTAGACTAAAGACACATCTTTTTAATCTTGCATACACTAGACATCCGTAATATAAATCCTCTGAGGGTCTAGGCTGCATTAGTTAGATCAACCGGAACCAAAAACACAACTGATGTACTTGTTGCATCAAAGAGTACAGAACAGTACTCTACTCTCAGCCAGTCTTGTCTCATTGTTCCAAGGTTACCACAGCGAGCAGGATGCAGTTTATGGCCTGACCTGATGGTAGAGCGGAGAATGGAAAGCGGCGACCTGACAAGAGCTGAGATGATAGCGCTGGATAAAGAAGGACGCGGTCACCTGACACGTCTTCACCACAAAATTTCAAATCCTGTTAGATTATTAATGAAAATTTTAAAACTATAATTTGACTTATTAGTAAGTTTATTTATTTTTATTTAGCCTTGTTGTGCAAGCTCTCTGGAGCTTGTGCAGAGGCAGCAGCTTTTGCCAGAAGGGAACTGGAATCCCCTGGTTGGGCCTGGGTTCTCCTGAGGTTTTTTTTTCTCCATTAGAGTTTTGGGTTCCTCGCCACCGTTTGCATACTGTTTTTTGTACTATTTGCCTGGCCGGGGGGGCTGACTTTAGAATTTTAAGGTTTTACTTAATATTGCATATAGGAATTTATAGTCTGTTATATTTGACCTGTTTTTCTCTCTCCTTTATCTTACATGTGTGCTCTCACTGTGCGTGTGTGTGCGTCCGTGTGTGTGTGTGTGTGTGTGTCTATGTCTATGTGTGTTAGTACGTGTGCATATTGTGTGTGTGGAGTGTTTTGTATGTAGGTATGTCTGTCTTCTGTGTTTTCACCTTTTTTTGATTTTGCAGGTACAACTTTAATCGTTTTGCTTATAGTCAATATGTCTTATGTACAGCTGCTTTGTAACAATGAAAATTGTAAAAAGCGCTATATAAATAAAGTTGAGTTGAGTAGAGAGTTAATGGAAGCCCGGGTTGCTTTGATAGCGGCCTTCAGGTCATCTGCATTGTTGGGTCTGGTGTCTCTCATCTTCCTCTTGACTATGTTCAGGTCAGGCGGGTTTGCTGGCCAATCAACCACAGTACCACCATGGTCATTGAACCAGCTTTTGGTACCTTTGGCAGTGTGGGCAGGTGCCAAGTCCTGCTGGAAAATGAAATCAGCATCTCCATAAAGCTTATCAGTAGAAGGAAGCATGAAGTGCTCTAAAAATTTCCTGGTAGATGGCTGCGTTGACTGTGGACTGTGTTGAATATAATATATTGGTTTTACTTTATGAAATGAGTGACAAAAAATATTGACCTTTTTCACAGTATTCTAATTAATTGAGATGCACCTGTAACTGTGATGTGTTTTTCATGTTGTGATGTGCTTATGACCTGTAAGATGTTAAATAGACATTTAAGACAGCATCTTTAACATGCGTATGGTTTTAAATGTATGTACTGTAAATCTACTATAGAGACGCATGTGTTCGTACAAGTTCCCCTTTCAGTTAGACATAATAAAGCATAGCACTTTCACAGCAACATCACAAATATACAGCACAGCACTTCAACAAATGCGTTGCAATGCAAGGAACCGTGTTTTTGGCTTGAAATTCTCACATTTGAAGGCACCTGCCTCGCTGTTCTCCACTACGTTCGAATATGAAGTTGAAGTATATCCTGTCCCGACTCCTGTGGGCTCACTCTCTTTCTATTTCTCTATCATTCTATCACATACGCACACAGACAAACTTTTAAACTTAAAAATCATTTTATGATACAGTCATACTATGTCTGTCCATCCATACATCTATCCCACTAACACACGCAACTCTCTCACTAATATATTTTGATGTGACTACGTAAACAGGCTGACCCAACCCCAAAACCTAAAGATCATAGAAAACTTTTTGCATTTTTAGATTTTTTAAAATATTGTTCTGGACGATTTCTAAGCTTTTTTGCCCATGGGGACCTCAATTTTGGTGCCCACGGTGACACGAGTCCCCATGTGTTGGTGTGCATTCAGGTTTAGGTCCCCACCGGGACATGGTTTTTCTTCCATAAAAATAATCAAGCAAGATAATGAGAATTTTTAAAAAACAAATACAAGTGAAAGTGAGTGAAATTATATATAACTTCAATTTAACGAAATTTGAACAAAATATTTTCCTCATGCGTTTTTTTGTCGCTTGTGGGGCTCTGGTTTCAACATTTAGGACTTGTGAGCTCCGCTTTCACAGACACACACATATTTCTGTTTTTATATCTTATCTTATCTTTTATATCGTTTTCTTGATTATAAATGAATGAGAGTAGTATATATGCGGGTCATAGTGTCTAAATGATTGACAGGTATGATTGATGGGGTCATTGACCTTTGCAGAGGGGGGTTGGGGTTTGAATTACTTCCGGACCACCCAAGTTGCGAGGGACTGCCCACTTTGTGTTGACCTTTGACCATATCCGCCCCCTTAGTGTGGTACCGCCCACGTCGCGTTGAACTTTTGACCGTGCCCTCACATCCCATTTTTCCGGGGCATGTTTTAGGGCATGTTTTAGGATGTATTGCTACATATCTTTAGCATGAATGAAAATATGTAATTTAAAGGAGATGATGATATCATTATTAATATGCAATCATTGGTTATTTAAACACCGTTTAAAAATAATAATGAATAAGACAACAACTACACAAACATTGTTTGAATAAACAAACAGGTTTAAATGAATAATCATGTGATTAAATAAATAAATAAAGCATCTATTAAATAAGTAAAGAAGTAATTAAATAATGTATTCAATATATGAGAGAGGAAAGGCAGAGAGGCCAGGCAGATAACCTGATGTGGTCAGAGTTTTCACACAGTCTATAACATTCCAGTGAGAGGTGTCCGCACCAAGGCTCGTAAATTTGTTTTGAAAGAGGAGGATTGTAACCAGGTGTATTTCAACTTGTTTTCGACCTGTAGGTGACAGCGTCAGACGTTTTAATCGGGTACGATTTGTTTTACGTCCATAGCATGAAAATTGACTGTGTTATTTGAGAATCATTAATTGCTAGCAGCTCGGTTCAAGACGGCGAAGCTTTGTTTAGGAATAACAACTGTTCCCCCACCTGGCATCAGTAGATCACATGAAACAATGCGTGACGAATCGACCTGTGCGTTACAAGCATTCTATGGGACAAACTCATCTTTAATCTCGCTATATCTCTCTAACTAATCAGAAAAACAACTCATCACTAACATTCTGAACATATCCGGGTTTAAAATGAAATGCTAAAACATATACGCTTTATTCGTCATTATCTGTTTTGTTTAAACACACAACTTGAAAGGAATGCATGCTCAATAGCCCCTCTGTTCGTGTTAAATGCATTTTTCATAGAGCAATGGCTTCATCTTTTTGTCGTGCAATGTCATGACTTCAGGCATTTAGACAAACCTATATAACCAACTCCTCAAGGATTCTGGCTCATTTCCAAAGCTTTTCTGACATACATATAGTGTTCCCAAGAGATTATCAGCAATGGAAGACTATCGTAAGTGCCTTTTTTATCATCAGTGCAGTTGAATGAATGAATGAATGAATCAATGAATACTGACTATTTAAATTATGAATACGTGACTTGTGATCTGTCAAATGAGCATGCCATTCTTTTTAAATAGCCGTAATCTTGCCAAGATGCTGTTGACACCGTAAAAGTGTTTTTATTTTATTTTATTTTTAATAGAATATATTGCTTATAACTGTGATTCCGATTTTGTTTCTAATGTATTGACGCAGAGTGATGACGTACAATTCAATGGACGGTTAGAATGCGGTAGTTTTCATTTATGTGGATCTAAAACACCCTTATTCTTTTGATTAAAATATGTGCTTTAAAATAGTATTTGATGTGTCTACGTAAGCGATCAACCAGCCGTTTCAGGCATCGTATTATAACAAAGTAATGTGCTAAAAACATTATGCTTGGTACCTCGAGTATGAATCGAAAATGCTTTGCGTGGTTTTTTAATAGGAATTGTCTCGCAGGTTCAAACAATTACGATCAACACGAATTTGTCAACATTGAACAACTACGTGAGTTAAATCTTTTTACACGTGTTTGTCGAGCAAAATATATATATGTTTATATTCTGATCTTTTTTTTTTTTAAAACCAATGTTGAGTCACTATTCTATAAAATAATCACATTACAAAACTATGTTATGTTTTCGATAGTGAATACGAGACAGGACACCGCTTCAAATCAAGGTACAATATCCTTTTCTTATATCATACTGTATATTAGAAAACATTCCGCCATGTACGGATGTTGGAACCCTGCGTAACATCCATATGTGACATAACACTATGCTACGCAATGAACTCTGGGTATTGAAGTCCTCTAGCCTATACGATCCGTAAAAACCCTGCTGTGTTGAGAATTACTGTGTATTGAGGTAAAGTAAACATGTTTTGCTATCTGAAAATGTCTATACGCTATACTGATATATATATAAATAAATATATATTTATATTATTTTAAAGAACGTTGAGCACTAATCTATAAAATAAATAGTTTAATTCTTTATACCACATGATGTTTCAACAGAGGTGGACGAAGTACACAACTTCCTTACTTGAGTGAAAGTACAGATACTACTGGTCAAATATTACTCCACTACAAGTAAAAGTTGTAAAGACAGATTCTTACTTGAGTAAAAGTACAGAAGTACGTGCTTTTAAAAGTACTCAAGTATTAAAAGTAAATTTCCTTTATGTCAGTTGTGCATATTTTATTGTCATATACCTTGTGCCTCTGAAGCAACCTACTGAATACACAGAGTAGCTCACAGTATCAGTTGTATTAAAGGAGTAGTTCACTTCAAAATTTGCCCCCATTGACTTTCCATAGTAGTTTTTATTCCTACTATGGAAAGTCAATGGGGGAAAATTTTGCAGTGAGCAACTCCTTTAAGAGCTTTATATGTTTAGCACACATATGTTTAGTTTAGATATAATCCTGTATGATCATTTAGCCTATTATCCTCATTAGCCCCCTACGCCTATATGTATTTATGAGCAGTGTTCTTTTATTTTGTATATTCCCTTTACCAGTTTTAGCAGCAATTTACCAGTAAGTAGTAAGGTTCTTGTAAATAGTAAAGTGTAGAAGCCATGTGTTTGTTGGACTTATTACCATAATTTAACTACAAACATAAACTATAGCTAGTATAATAATGAATATAATGAAACTATGGTATGTTTAGTTGCTGTGGTTTTACTAAAGATTATTAATTGGAGTATGGTTCCTATATTTAGAAAATGGTAAATTTGTGGATACTGTGGTTTTAATGCAAATACCATCCCTGCTGAAAAAAAACAATGAATTTTTTAATTAGAATGAGATTTTTAAATTAAATTCCTCTTTGTAGTGTGTTTTGGGTTTTATTCCAATAGGATTTACCATCCCAGCAATAGAATCCATCACATACAAGTAGACAACATAGTATCCATAGTACAATTCCCATTTATAACCATTAAATCCATTACATTTTATGTTGTATTTTGGGCAGGGTTCTATTGTTTTTATTTCAACAGGAATACTTCAACTATAGTTACTTCAGTAAAAACATCATTCATTTTCCAAATCGCTTTAAATGATATAACAGCAGATCAGAAGTTAACACGCACGCGTAGCTCAAGGTGTATGTGATGCTTATTTACCGTTCAGCCGTTATGCCGATCATTTTCATGACAATGTTTCAACGATCTTTGACTGATCGTAACCCACAGATGATTACACCACACTTTAACATGTGCCTTTTTCCTCTTTTAATGTTCTATTTGCCTTTTCAGAGCGCTATCAACGATGTAGCAGCGCCTACGTTTACATTAGTTTAGCGGGGAAGATCCCAGAGTTGCCAGATTTGCGTTAAAAAAATCTGCCAAATGGCCATTCAAAGCTTGCCGGAAAACCGCGAGCTTAGAAAAACTGAAATACTTGGCAACAGTAAAAGGTCCTGGCAGATCGCAAGCCAGATAAATTGCGCACACAGGAAACCCCGCTGCATAGAAACCATTTTCTACTTTTGGACCTTTTTATAAATGTAGTGGAGTAAAAAGTATGATATTTGTCTTTCAAATGTAGTCAAGTTAAAGTACAAGTACTCAGAAAAAATAATACTCAAGTAAAGTACAGATACTCAAAAAGTGTACTTAAGTACAGTACTCAGGCAAATTTACTTCGTTACTGTCCACCTCTGGTTTCAATGAATCATGAATCAATTCTAATCATCATCTTAAATCTTTTTATCCAAATCTTTTATCCATATTGTTTTATTTATTAATCAATTATTTTATTTTAATTAATTATTTTAATTATTGTATTTTATTTATTTTATTTTAATTAATTATTATTATTATTATTATTTGTATGTTGTAACAGGGCATATATTTTATTTAATATATATATTTTTTATACGTCGTGACATGCCATCTAACTACTATTTCCTCTGTCTAGATTTACAAGGGTCTATAGAGCGACTGGTATTTATTGACCTGACACATGACGAGGAGGCTGGCTCCAGCAGCGCGTCGATAGATCTTACCGTGTCTGAAGAGGAGGTTGTCTCCAGCAGAGTGGTTCCGGACCCCTCATTATTAATCGGTAAGCTATGACTACCATTTAATATAGTTATGCCATTGTGCTTTGGTGTCGTTCATCTTTGTTTTTGCAATGTTTACTCGTACAGAAAGGAGTTGTGATCTTACCGAGGGTGGTGACGCAGGCAGCATACACAGCTGAACGTTTGGTAGCGTTCGTCTTGGTCCAGCGAGCGAGAGGAGAGGTCTCCGATAAGGTGTCAGCAGACACCGTTAGCCGAACAAGAAGACATCGCCGACGACGAACGATCATCATCGGCGGGGGGTAGACAGACAGCGTTTGCTCTTCAAGCTCAAAATACTGTCTCGCTAGATCAACTCAACGCTATCTTAAGGGAGTCTAATATTCCTTTACACGAGTCCATTGACAGACTGTGGGGTTCTGTCGGTGAGATACATACGATTCTTATGAGATTGTATGCTTTTATCAAAGGTGTTAATCATCGTGACGAAGCGCTGGAGAATTCTTTCAACCGTTTGCTCGAGTCATCAAATGAACAGATGAGAGAAAGGCGTCTAATAGTCGAACTCCTCTGTGCTATAAACGCCATACTATGTTCTAGATAGTCACTATTTTTATATTGACCAATGATCGCTATAAGTTTTTTACATTTATCTCTATATCTTATAATCGATTTTTACATTTACAATTTTATCTCTATATCTTATAATCAGAGATGGCAAAAGTACACACATCCTTTACTTAAGTAGAAGTACAGATACTCATGTTTAAAAGTACTCAAGTAAAAGTTGAAGTACTGACTAAACTGGTTTACTCAAGTAAAAGTATAAAGTATGGGCTCTAAAATGTACTTAAGTAAAAAGTAGCCAATACTACTACCTGTTTTAGAGTCACGCTCGTACCTCACAACTGAACTACCATTATGTAGAACACAAGCATAAAAAAGACTGATGGAATAAATCTATTTGCCACTACCTAGGTAGTGGAAAAAAACAAATTTATAATACAATTATGATGTAAGATAAGAGTGTAAAGGACAAGCGTATTGATAATAATTGTGACAGAATTCCCTTTGTCTCAAGTTCTCAACCATAATTTTAGCTATTCTTTGTGTTGCCTTCCGCCTTGGTCCGTGGCAGCTTCTTAGACTACTAGCCTATGTCTGCGATGCGTAATAGCCAGGAAATGACTGTTTGGTACTGTGATTGTCAAAACATTTTATAACAGAATTTCACTGCTTTCAATTTTAGATTAACTGTCCCTTTAAATTTTAAGCACAGACCATTCATGGACATATCATTATACAAAGGTTGTAGACACTTGGGAGATCTTGTCAAAAAGAGAAAACTGAGAAATAAAGAGATAATTAATTAGGCAAGTCAATTTACTTGGTAACCATTACTGTTTTTCTCGATTGGTTAAACACATTTCTTGAAATTATGCCTCGCTTTAAAATATTAAATGTTTAGCCTCTTACATTGTACGTTACACTCGTTCAACATTAAAACTGATGTCAGTGTTGCTAGATTAGGTGGATGATTTCCAGCCCAAAGGCTCACTAAAACCTACTCACTCCAACAAAAACCAGCCCAAAATTTTAACTTCCAAAATAATGTGATAGTATTTTATTGCAATGTCAATCAACGTTGATAAGGATCGTTTTTTATTTCCTTATAATTTTAATCATGACAAGATGAAAAAATATAATAAAAATCAGGAAAATAGATCAAACAGATCAAACAAGGCAAATGCATTAAGAAAATTAGAAAATAAGACTAATAGGATATGTCCAGAAACCACTTCAAATGGCAATCAGGAAATTAGCGCATTTTTGTGCAAAAGTGCCCACTATAATTAGTTCATCGAAAGCAACGCAATGAGCAGGTATTTTTCACTCGTTCATGAACTTAACGCACACACCACGATAGCAAAAAAATGTGCAATTCATACATACTAATGAACAACAGCAACAATAATGCGCTTACCTTAACGAGCTGCCTTAACTTCTGACAGAACAACAGTACATCTTTCGTGAAGTATATGTTTGTAGAACATGCGAATAGCTAAATTACATATTTAAAATCTGGTCCTTTCGCGCTAAAAAACCCTACCATTCACGAGTCACCACATGATGCAGAATATCACGCTCGAGATCTGAGAACAGTTACTCTGTCTTCTTTGATTTGATTGGTCACCGCTTTGCTCTGTAAACAGTAACTCCCGCCTTCTTACATTTGATTGGCTAGTGGCCACCTCACACAGCGCTTCGGCTTTTAGGCAGACCTATCATTAGGTTGAAAAAGTCACGCAATGACAAGAAATAATATTGATTGTGCATCAAATACAGATTAAAACTAAAGTAACGAGCCTGGTTTTAAAATGTAATAAGTAGAAAGTACAGGTATTTGCGTAAAGTGAAAGTAAAAAGTCGTCAGAAAAATAAATAGTGGAGTAAAGTACTGATACCAGAAAAATCTACTTAAGTACAGTAACGAAGTATTTGTACTTCGTTACTTCCCATCTCTGCTTATAATTGATATTTTACATTTACAATTTTATCTCTATATTTTATCAATTTTATCAATATTTTTATATTACCATTTATATCTATATCTGTTTTATATTTTTATATCATGGGATGGCTGTCATCCAGATAAAAATCTCTCAGACCTGTTACAGGATGCGATCGGAATGCACGCAGAGACCCATCATCATAACGCCGATAGACTACGACTACTGTTAACTACACACCCTGTACATGAGCAAACTTTTAATACCGCGCCGCCCCAACAGATTTCTAATATGGAATATATGGAAGCTGCGATACGTGAAAGTACAGATTTTAATCCATGCATCAGACTATGCGAAATATTAAATACGAGGGACACAAACACCGAACAAGACAGGAGTGGGTTATCAGATACAATCGTCCCGACTACTGACTCGGCTCCCCCTAGAAGTAATGTCGATAACGAACGGCCCTCGACTTCCGATACACAGAGGACTAGCAGCGTCGACCTCGATGCTTTGATACGAGATGGCGGTACCATAAACGGTTATCGTGTTTTACCGAGACCTCGTTTCAATAGCGTGGAATTGAGAAGACCCATGAATCTGCGGGATATTGGCGCTACAGATTTGGCGACGTATCATATGGAGTTATTCTGCAGACTATATTAAGAAGGAATTGCAAACTGCATTTGCAAATGCGTTTTTTATTTGTCGTGTCAAAATTGTGACATAATTCAAACGCAAATGCAAACCGTTTTCATTTGCATTTACGCGAACGTACAATGTCTGCCAAATTTCAAAAGGAAAAGCAAAGTCTATTTGCAAATTAATTACCTGTGTCTTACGAGTTACGACCCTGCCAAATATAAATCGCAATAGCAATTCCCCATATGCCATTTCACTTCCTCTGGTGTCGCGTATTAAGCCTGCCAAAACTCAAATGAAATCGCAAATCCCTTTGCATTTGCGTTTCCTCTGACTTGTACAGAACCTGTCAATCAATGGCGGGGGTGGGCTTATTCAATGGGGCGTGTATGTATCGGGATATGACGTCATTCACCGTCGCAGTGGTGGCAGTCAGTCCAACACTAAGGTGACACCGGTTGTGGCTAAAAGGGTTTCAGCTACAGCTAAAAGCCAAAATAACAATAATAGAACAAATGAGGATCAGATGGAAAGTTTCATATAGAGAAAATCTTTACAATGAATCCCAATTGCGGTATTTAACAAGTATAATTTAAAGAAGTTCAACGGGCTCGATAAACAGATGAACTCAAACAGTGGTCTGGTGATTTCAATGAGCTACCAATAAAAGTCATATTGAAGCCGTGTGGATTCATCATAATTACTTGAATTTCTCGGGTTGGTGCATCACCTGATGGGCTCATTTACTGCACATGTTGTTGAAAAGGCTGTTCGGAAATTAAATTTTAAATACAGCAACAACTCCAGTAATTTGTAGATGACAGCTACTTCTGTGTGCAGCAAACTCACTAAAACACTGGAGCACACGTTTGTCTTTGTCTCACTATGTTATGATACACAAATAAAGAGATGTAGAATTCACGAACTTTTGTAATTTATTATTAACTTGTTATATGCATAATGAACAACAATGATAATGCAGGATGCTGTTTATTCATACAAAGTGAACATGTTTTGTTATGGTTTACAACACGTATTAATCATGATGCAAAATACGGTCACAGTGTTGTCAAGAAATGTCATGTCCTCGGAGTACTGTGAAAACGAATATCATAAACAAACATGTTTAGAGGAATGTTGCAGAAGGTGATGATTATCCATCCTGCACCGAAGTTTCACATGC